>NW_021261614.1:8563-81058 GCF_002162155.2 Triticum dicoccoides
AGCCCTTAGGGCGTCGTTTAGACTTTGGGTTTTGTTTAGATTAAAAGTTCGCCATAGCTGCAACTTCGCGTACTTCGTTTGTGTCCAACGACCAGGCCAAGACGTCACAGAACCCCACCTTGATCAATAAAGCTTTCATCTTATATTCGCAATATCCCGATTGCAATCTCAGTTTCTTGCTTGTTCTTCGTTTGCTCGCAGGAAACAGACCCTCGTGGTCAGGTTGATCGTGCTCCGGTGTGGTCAATAACCCTCGGAAGTTGGTTTAGCGATTGCTAAGGCGTGACGTCTCGCACGTTCGTAGTCGGATCGTCAAGGTCGACTCCCACAGAAAACGATAGCCACCATCTCATCGAAAGATCGGGACCCTCGCCTCTATCAAGATCGGACTTTGGATACACAAAGGATCCATCGGGATAAACTTATTAAACAAGGCATTCAATTTCCTCATGGAAAAATGATTAACCTTGTTAAAAAGGAAACTATAACACTAGATCCTCTAGTCAAGTGTGCTAGGCATGAAATTACCTTATCGGGGCATATAGGGACCAATGTTATAACTCTTGAAAATATGTTCCAACCATCATATCTGACCGAGATTCAGATCTTATTGGTGTCAGGATACCTTAGACTCAGGATGCCTGAGAAAAAAAGGTGCAACACAATTCGACGAGATGACATTGTGAGATTCTCATAAATGATCTATGGAAGTGAGCTCTGAAACAAGAGTTCATCATTAAACCAAGGAGAGGATGAGGAGGTGGTTGATAGTCTCAACAAAAAATCATCGAGATTTCCAAAGGATTGATTTCCACAATTATGTGAACAAGGAAATATCATTTGTCGGATCAAATGATATAATGATGTATGCTCGAGGGAAACATACACAACTGAACAATGATAGAAGGGTGCACCCAGGAATCTGGACTAGGTAGCACGATCAATGTTCGAATGATGATTCAATAAGCAATAGACTTAGAATGAAACTGTAGACCAATAACTTCAAAGCAATAGGGTTGCTAGAAGTTTAGAATTTACACATCACAGACCATTTGTCGGTATTCCGGTTAGAAACAACACGGAGACCAAGAAAGAATGGTGATGGTGAGAAGCATCAATATACCAAGAATTCTTAAGAGGTGGAGCAATCCTCACAACATCCTTGTCATAAAGGACATTAATACTTCAAGGTGGAACATCATACAAGCTGGATAGCAAGTTGCAATCATAACATGAACACGTTTGTGTTGTGGGAAGGCAAGAATGTTGTCGATGATAACACAATCATTGAGGGGCAAGGATGGTAATTCTCATCATGAATTTGATTGATATTCTGGAAGAGCTCAGGATGTTGCTGATGACCACGACACATTTGTCGAGAGATTTCATGAAGATGTAATCGGTCGGCGATGACATCAAGTCAAATGATGATGCATCGAAAGTCAAATAATACTTGAAGAAGAACTCATAAGAAGTTATGCAGTTCCGTGATAATCTCGAGATACCAGAGGGGGTAATACTCGATGACAGATCAAAGTAGAGGTTGGACTGGGGTATTGCTCTATAGAAGACAAGCGCTTAAACTTGCACGTGAAATGTATTTAAAGGAGAACATGGTCGGAACCACGATTGCAAAAGGCCAGATCTCGGATATAAGATGAACTTATACAAAAGGAATAATTTAATTTAAGAGAAGCTTTAATGACAAGATCTACATCGTGTCCATGGGCATGAACACAAAGTTCAAGGTCGACTCCACTTCTCCAATGCATAACCTTTCATTCACTTCTCACTTTCGAAGAAGTTGTAGTGTTGAAATTTTATCTGGCAAAATACCAGAAGTGTATGACTCGTGAAAACTTTCGAGTTCACACAGTTTAGAGAAGGCATATGTTCAACCTATAGGGGCTTCTTAGAAACATATACCACAAGCTTCAAGAGTAAATATCACAAGCTCGAAAGTAGAGCAAGGTTGAGAAAGTAGATAATACAATTTACCAAAGGCATTATGTATCCGAGGGAAGGCTCACAAGGTTATTGAATATGAAGGACACTATTAGATAAAATCCGTTAAAGGATCTGCCGGTCCATAACAGAGCTGACGTGAGCATCGGCACACAACCAGAGGAAGTAACAATGCAAAGGCATTGGATTATGGAAACAAGTGACTAATCCAGAGCTCAAATGCAAAGGAATTATGATTTTCAAATCAAGGGATCAGAAGCAATGTTCTGATTAGCAATGGATAAGTTGAATAGTCTTAGGGGTACAATCGACGGCAACTGGATTTGTTGAGAACCAGCTCATGTTTAAAATGACGTCTGAGCCGGAAAGATAATTTAAAAGGATCAACTGATGATTGTGTGATAGAAGGCGAGGGTGTCCCGATCTTTAGATGAGATGATAACTATCGATTTGGTGGAGACGACTTTGACGATCCGACTACAAACGTGCACGACGTTGCGCCTTAGCAATCGCTAAACCAATCTCCTGAGGTTACTGACGATGCCGGAAGCACGGTCAGCCTGACCACGAAGGTCTATTCCTGCAAGCAATCGAAGAACGAGCAATAATATGATAAAGCAATCTGAATATTGCAAATATATATGAGGTATTGATAATGGTGGGGATCCGTAAGCGGTCTTGGTCTGGTCGTTGGACACAAACGAAGTACACGAAGTTGCAATGGCTAACTTTTAACTAAACAAATCCCAAGCAAAAAGCTACTGGATGGATCTACTTATATAGGAGCAAGGGGTGGCGGCCAAGGAGGTGGGAGGACGTCCCAAGGCAGCCTAAAACTAACCCTAGGTCGTACAAGGCTCATGGGCCCAAGTGGAGGTGATGCAACACCTTTGGGCTTGTAGTTTGACTCGGATTCTGCTGCAACGTCAGATTGTTTCGTTCGTAACTCAACGCTCCGGACGAATTTTAAGGTGAATCCAATTGGTTTGGAAAGAGCACGAAATCTAGTTTCCAACAAAAAAAGAATCACCCAATTCGGAGTTCGTATGAAAAAGTTGTTGGCGTTTTGAGTCAGGTATGTCTGTGTAGTCCGAATCTGAATCCAGAACGTGAGAGACTTGGACTCTATCTTCTCTTGGCCCAAAAGTGACGTGAGAAGGACTTTTTGAACACAACCTAAACTTCTCCTTTTCCCTTATCTTCATATGTGGATTGTACAAATGTCCCATACACCTGCAATTAGACAAAACATAAAAGTGTGTGAAGTATTTTTGTTCTGGATAACATAAATAGATTATTGAATAGTTTGCATTAGAAATCACCTGACAAATATGCATGTATGCAATATTTTTGGTCGTATCCAAGGTAGTCATGTCCTCATCATCCTCCCCTTTTTGAAAACAAAGCCGTCCTCGGCGTTGCTTAATCTGAAATGTGGCTAACAAAAGAGACAAGGTGTACATGTTGTATATGTATATGTCATCCAGTTTAACTTCCTTTGATTTTTGCACGTATGACACATGTATACATGAGTAACTTTCATAGTTCATAAAAAATAAAGCCAAAAAATTATCACAGGAAGTAGAAGGCATGAAAATATTGGAACTCAGTTTGCACATATAAGTGAAGCTCTTATTCTCTTCAAAAGATTGGCAATGTTCATCGTTAAACCATCCTAACTTCGATGAATAAACCTTACTTGCATCAAATTTACATGCTACAACATGCTTAAATAAGCAAACATGCAATAAGTCATTGGACACAGAATAATCATCAAGATTAGAGGTCATATCAAAATGATTAAACATTGGTTCTTTTGCATCAACAGTTAATTCAATGGGTGCACTCAAAATTGTTGATATTTCAGTTGTTTGATCACATGACGCATTCATGACAGTAACAAGAGTCTCTAAAATAGGTCATGTGCTCAAATCAACAGGTAACTCAACACATGATGCATTCAAGTTAACTAGGCATGCTTCATTCTCATGTGAAGTTATATCATCAATACCTTTACTGTTACCTCGTAGAGATGTAGCTGATGTAGGTACGGACGTTGACAATGTACCATACTCTTGGGATAATATTGCGCTCACAATCCGAGGTGGGGCTGCTCTAGTAGGTGCAATAGTGGAGTAACCAACCGGCGATGGTGAGCATGAACTGGAATAATAGTTGTTGTAGTCACCCAATGCATCCTCCTGTATCTGTCTCTCAAAGGTACAAGCACGGACATACATACCAGTAATGCAACGAGGAATATACCGAAATCTTGCCTGAATATCATGGTTCAAACCACCAAAAAATCTATTCATTGTATCATCCTCAGATTCTTCTATGTCACAATGATGCATATAAGATTTGAACTCTTGGTAGTAAGCATGAACAGTGTTACTGCCTTGTTTTAATTGCTCCAATTTGCAAAGCAATTCACGACGATAGTAAGGAGGAAAAAATTGTTGTCTCATTACAGCTTTCAAAACTATCCAAGTTGTGGGCTAGTTATCAATGTTTTTCTTACAATGTACACTCCACCAAACAGAAGCAAAACCAGTAAATGCTCTAATGGTAGCTCGTACTCTCTCAAGTTCAGAAAAATCATAGATAGAGGCAAAGGTGTCCCGTCTTTCGATGAGATGATGGATTTCGCTTTGGTGGAAGTCGACTTTGACGATCCGACTACGAACGTGCGAGGACGTCGCGCCTTAGCAATCGCTAAACCAACTCCGAGAGGTTATTGACCATGCCGAAGCACAATCAACCTGACCACGAGGGTCTGTTTCCTGCGAGCAAACGAAGAACAAGCAAGAAACTGATATCGCAGTCTGGATATTGCGAATATAAGATGAAAGCTTTATTGATCAAGGTGGGGTTCTGTGACGCCTTTGTCTGGTCGTTGAACACAAATGAAGTACGCGAAGTTGCAGCTATGGCGAACTTTTAATCTAAACAAAACCCAAAGTCTAAACGGCGCCCTAAGGGCTGTATATATGGAGGAAGAGGGGGGAATTTCATGGTCCTTGGTGGAGGGGTCCGAAATCAACCCTATCTCTTGTTTCCCCACACATACGGACTCTAAAAATAGCCTATACTTATGTATTTCGAAATTACATGGGCCTGGCCCAATAATAAGGTGACGCAGCACCTAGAATAGCCTCGGGACGAAATTTATGAAGTGGCATCTTGTATATTTCGTCCAAGGCTTCATGCACCCATTATGGTGGCTTCAAAGTCCTGAAATCATCACTTGTAACTCCGTTCTGGTTCCCCTTGCGCATGGCATCATCTCCATGCTTGTTCTTGCTCCAATGTCCATCCTTCTCCAAGCTAGGCCCTTCACTTGTAAGCAAAACAAATGTATCCAATTTAGGCAGCATCATATTCTCATGAACATTAGAATCATTACCAAGAAACGAAAGTACCTGATAATTTAATTGGCGTGCGCGAGCTCTAGTAATTGGTCCAGTATATGTAGCAGTAGGGGCTGTGGGTGTAACAATGGTATTGATGTCCTCATCATCCTCCCCTTCTTGAAATGAAGTCGTCCTCGACGGAAGCTCATCTTCGTCTCCCAAATAAGGCTTCAAATCTGCAATGTTAAAAGTGGGACTAACCCCAAAATCTGCAGGCAGCTCAAGTTTATATGCATTATCATTTACTTTCTCCAACACCTTAAAGGGACCAGCAGCACGTGGCATTAGCTTTGATTTGCGAGAATCAGGAAATCTATCCTTACGCAAATGTAACCAAACAAGATCTCCTGGTGCAAACACAACATGTTTTCTACCCTTATCTCCAGCAAGTTTATATTTTGCATTCATACGCTCAATGTTTTCCTTAGTTAACTCATGCATTTTTAAAATCAATTCAACACGTTCTTTAGCATCAAAATTAACCTTCTCCGAAGATGGAAGAGGCAACAAATCAATAGGTGCACGAGGTAGGAAACTATACACAACTTCAAAAGGGCACATCTTAGTAGTAGAATGCAATGAACGATTATAAGCAAATTCAATATGAGGCAAGCATTCCTCCCACATTTTCTTATTATTCTTCAAAACAGCCCTAAGCATAGTAGACAATGTTCTATTGACTACTTCAGTTTGTCCATCAGTTTGGGGGTGACAAGTAGTACTAAAAAGCAGTTTAGTCCCCAACTTAGCCCATAAACATCTCCAAAAGTGGCTAAGAAATTTAGTATCACGATCTGAAACAATAGTATTTGGCACACCATGCAAGCGAATAATTTCACGAAAGAACAAATCAGCAACATTAACAGCATCATCGCTTTTATGACATGGTATAAAGTGTGCCATTTTCGAGAATCTATCCACGACAACAAATATGCTATCCCTCCCCTTCTTTGTTCTAGGTAAACCTAAAACAAAGTCCATAGATATATCCTCCCAAGGAACACTAGGGACAGGCAAAGGCATATATAAACCATGAGGATTGAGTCGTGACTTAGCTTTTTGACATGTAGTGCAGCGAGCAATAAAACGCTCAACATCCCGTCTCATCTTTGGCCAAAAGAAATGTGTAGCAAGTACGTCCTTCGTCTTCTTCACGCCAAAGTGTCCCATTAATCCTCCTCCATGCGCCTCCTGCAACAACAAAAGACGAACGGAGCTAGCTGGAATGCATAGCTTGTTAGCACGAAACACAAATCCATCGTTAACGACAAACTTGTTCCACATTCTTCCTTCTTTACAATTCTGCATTACATCTTTAAAATCAGCATCATGCACATATTGATCTTTGATGGTCTCCAAACCAAATATTTTGAAGTCAAGTTGTGAAAGCATAGTATAGCGACGAGACAATGCATCAGCAATAACATTTTCTTTTCCCTTCTTGTGTTTAATGACATAAGGGAAAGTCTCAATGAATTCAACCCATTTAGCATGTCTACGATTCTGTTTAGCTTGACTTTTAATATGTTTCAAAGATTCATGATCAGAATGTATAACAAACTCTTTGGGCCATAAATAATGTTGCCATGTTTCTGATGAGGACATCAATACAATTGTTACACCCACAGCCCCTGCTGCTATACATACTGGACCAATTACTAGAGCTCGTGCACGCCAACTAAATTACCAGGTACTTTCGTTTCTTGGTAATGATTCTAATGTTCATGAGAATATGATGCTGCCTAAATTGGATACATTTGTTTTGCTTACAAATGAAGGGCCTAGCTTGGAGAAGGATGAACATTGGAGCAAGAACAAGCATGGAGATGATGGCATGCGCAAGGGAAACAAGAACGGAGTTACAAGTGATGATTTCAGGACTTTGAAGCCACCATAATGGGTGCATGAAGCCTTGGACGAAATATACAAGATGCCACTTCATAAGTTTCGTCCCGAGGCTATTTTAGGTGCTGCGTCACCTTATTATTGGGCCAGGCCCATGTAATTTCGAAATACATAAGTATAGGCTATTTTTAGAGTCCGTATGTGTGGGGAAACAAGAGATAGGGTTGATTTCGGACCCCTCCACCAAGGGCCACGAAATTCCCCCCTCTTCCTCCATATATACAGCCCTTAGGGCATCGTTTAGACTTTGGGATTTGTTTAGTTAAAAGTTAGCCATTGCAACTTCGTGTACTTCATTTGTGTCCAACGACCAGACCAAGACCGCTTACGGATCCCCATCTTTATCAAAACTTCATATATACTCGCAATATTCAGATTGCTTTTGTCATATTCTTGCTTGTTCTTCGATTGCTTGCAGGAATAGACCTTCGTGGTCAGGTTGATCGTGCTTCCGGCGTGGTCAATAACCTCAGGAGATTGGTTTAGCGATTGCTAAGGCGCAACATCGTGCATGTTTGTAGTCGAATCGTCAAAGTCGTCTCCACCAAATCGATAGTTATCATCTCATCGAAAGATCGGGACACCCCGCCTCTATCAACAAATCAGCAACATTAACAGCATCATCGCTTTTATGACATGGTATAAAGTGTGCCATTTTCGAGAATCTATCCACGACAACAAATATGCTATCCCTCCCCTTCTTTGTTCGATGTAAACCTAAAACAAAGTCCATAGATATATCCTCCCAAGGAACACTAGGTACAGGCAAAGGCATATATAAACCATGAGGATTGAGTCGTGACTTAGCTTTTTGACATGTAGTGCATCGAGCAATAAAACGCTCAACATCCCGTCTCATCTTTGGCCAAAAGAAATGTGTAGCAAGTACGTCCTCCGTCTTCTTCACGCCAAAGTGTCCCATTAATCCTCCTCCATGCGCCTCCTGCAACAACAAAAGACGAACGGAGCTAGCTGGAATGCATAGCTTGTTAGCACGAAACATAAATCCATCGTTAACGACGAACTTGTTCCACATTCTTCCTTCTTTACAATTCTGCATTACATCTTTAAAATCAGCATCATGCACATATTGATCTTTGATGGTCTCCAAACCAAATATTTTGAAGTCAAGTTGTGAAAGCATAGTATAGCGGCGAGACAATGCATCAGCAATAACATTTTCTTTTCCCTTCTTGTGTTTAATGACATAAGGAAAAGTCTCAATGAATTCAACCCATTTAGCATGTCTACGATTTAGTTTAGCTTGACTTTTAATATGTTTCAAAGATTCATGATCAGAATGTATAACAAATTCTTTGGGCCATAAATAATGTTGCCATGTTTCTAAAGTCCGAACAAGAGCATATAATTCTTTATCATAAGTAGAATAATTCAGACTAGGCCCACTCAATTTTTCAGAAAAGTATGCAACAGGTTTGCCATCTTGTAATAACACACCTCCTAATCCAATTCCACTAGCATCACATTCAAGCTCAAAAGTCTTATTAAAATCAGGAAGTTGGAGTAAAGGAGCATGTGTCAACTTATCTTTCAATACCATGAAGGCTTCTTCCTGTGCGGTACCCCAAAGAAAAGGCACATCTTTCTTTGTAAGCTCATTGAGAGGTGCAGCAATGGTGCTGAAATCTCTCACAAAATGCCTATAGAATCCAGCGAGGCCAAGAAAACTCCTCACTTGTGTGACCGTTTAGGACTGCGGCCAACTCTCAATAGCTTCAATCTTGGCTTTATCAACTTCAATTCCCTGTGGAGTAACAACATAGCCAAGAAAAGATACTCGGTCGGTGCAAAAGGTGCACTTCCCAAGGTTACCAAACAAACGTGCATCACATAGAGCAATAAAAACAGCACGTAAATGTTCCAAATGTTCTTCCAAAGATCTGCTATAAATCAGTATATCATCAAAATAGACTACCACAAATCATCCAATGAAATCACGTAAAACTTCGTTCATTAGTCTCGTGAAAGTACTAGGCGCATTAGTTAACCCAAAAGGCATGACTAACCACTCATATAATCCAAACTTAGTTTTAAATGCTGTTTTCCATTCATCCCCCAATTTCATACGAATTTGATGGTATCCACTACGCAAATCAACTTTGGAGAATATTGTAGAGCCACTCAATTCATCAAGCATATCATCTAGCCTAGGAATAGGATGACGATAACGAATAGTAATATTATTAATGCCTCTACAATCAACACACATACGCGATGTACCATCCTTTTTCGGCACTAGAATAATAGGAACAGCACAAGGACTAAGGGATTCGCGTATATAACCTTTGTCGAGAAGCCCTTGTACTTGACGCATAATCTCCTTCGTCTCCTCTGGATTGGTACGGTATGGTGCACGGTTTGGCAGTGAAGCACCGGGAATTAAGTCAATCTGATGCTCAATCCCTCGAATAGGCGGTACTCCCGGTGGCACGTCTTGTGGAAAAACATCAGCGAACTCCGGCAAAATGTTAGTGACAGCAGGAGGCAAAGAGGAAGGCACGTCCTCGAATGAAAATAATGCCTCTTTGCACACAAAAGCATAGCAAACAGATTTGCTGAAATCTAGCTCATCAATATCAGATTTGGTGGCAAATAAACATGCACTTTTCAATTTAATTTCAGAAGCAACACTAGATGGTTTATTATTAGGCTTCATTTGTTGCTCAAATTCTTTTGCCACAATCTGATTTTCACTCTTATTCTTCTCTTGTTTTGCTTTATTAGCTCTATTAATATCATCTTCCAAAATAGAATCAGAAGTCATAGGAAGCAAAGTAATATTTTTATCCTTATGAACAAGAGTATACTGATTGTTTCTACCATGGTGTACAGAATTTTTATCAAATTGCCATGGTCTACCAAGTAATAAGGAACATGCTTGCATAGGTACCACATCACAATCAACATAATCAGCATATGTAGATATACTAAAATGCACACGAACAGTACGTGTTACCTTAACCTTGCCGTTGTTGTTGAACCATTGGATGTAGTAAGGATGTGGATGTGGTCTTGTGGTGAGAGAAAGCTTCTCCACCATCTCCATGCTAGCCAAGTTGTTGCAGCTCCCTCCATCTATGACGGCGCGCACAGAACGTTCTTTCACAACTCCCTTGGTATGGAACAAATTGTGCCTCTGATTTTGCTCAGCTTGTGTGACCTGCACACTCAAAACACGTTGAGCAACTAAACATTCATACCTGTCAGCGTCTTCAGGAGCCATGTATTGCGTCTCATGATCAGAATCATCTCCACCATGTTCTTCACGTGTAATAAGAGCCAAAGTCTCCTCATCATAGTCACTAGCGGACTCATATCCACCATCCGCGGTAGCAATCATCACACGCGGAGATTTGCATTCTCTCGCATAATAACCTCCTCCCTTACAACGACGACAAATAATATCACTTGTGTGCCCTGTTGATGCCATGGAAGAAGAAGAACTCTGTGCAGGCCCAACAGGTGCGCTCTTGGCAGATAATGGTGGTTGTGCCTGTTTTCTTGTATCACGACTGGAGGAGGCACGTGATTGAGGTGCTGGTGCAGTTGAAGTAGAAGATGCACGCGGTGTCCATGATGAAGGTCGGCCTGTAGAAAAGTTAGTTCGCGCCAATGCTTGTCGATCCTGCACTTCACATTCAGCTTTACAAGCAAGATGGAATAAACGAGTGATATTAGTATACTCCTTATAGTCTAGAATGGTCTGAATCTCTCTATTTAATCCACCCAGAAAACGTGCAAGCATAGCTTCATTCTCCTCAACAATACCACATCTAATCATGCCAGTTTGTAATTCCTGATAATATTCTTCTACAGAATTTTTTCCTTGTCTTAAGCGCTGTAATTTTTGAAGCAATTCACGTTGATAATATGGTGGAACCTAACGAGTACGCATAGCAGTTTTCAAAGCAGCCCAAGTAGTTGGAATAGGATATAATCTACAATGTTCAGACCACCATACACATGCAAAACTAGTGAAAGCACAAACAGCAGCAGCAACTCGTCTCTCCTCAGGATATTGTAAACATGTAAATCGTTGTTCAGTTTCTAACTCCCAAGTAAGATATATATCAGGAACATATCTACCCTCAAATGGTGGAATATTCAATTTCAGTTTAGGAATATGGACATCATCTCGTACCTGAGGTGGTGGTGCAGGCCTACCATTACGAATATATACCTGAGGTCGACCTGGTGGTGGTGGTGCTGGTGGCTGCACGTAGTGCTGATTTTGATCAACCTCATCCTCATAATCGCCCGCATACTTGATAGAGGCAGAGGTGTCCCGTCTTTCGATGAGATGATGGATATCGCTTTGGTGGAAGTCGACTTTGATGATCCGACTACGAACGTGCGAGAACGTCGCGCCTTAGCAATCGCTAAACCAACTCCGAGAGGTTATTGACCACGCCGGAGCACGATCAACCTGACCACGAGGGTCTGTTTCCTGCGAGCAAACGAAGAACAAGCAAGAAACTGAGATTGCAATCTGGATATTGCGAATATAAGATGAAAGCTTTATTGATCAAGGTGGGGTTCTGTGACGCCTTTGTCTGGTCGTTGAACACAAACGAAGTACGCGAAGTTGCAGCTATGGCGAACTTTTAATCTAAACAAAACCCAAGGAAAAGCTACTAGATGGATCTACTTATATAGGAGCAAGGGGTGGCGGCCAAGGAGGTGGGAGGACGTCCCAAGGCAGCCTAAAACTAAATCTAGGTCGTACAAGGCCAATGGGCCCAAGTGGAGGTGATGTAACACCTTTGGACTTGTAGTTTGACTCGGATTCTGCTGTAGTATCAGATTGTTTCGTCCACAACTCAACGCTCCGGACGAATTTGAAGGTGATTCCAATTGGATTGGAAAGTGCACGAAATCTAGTTTCCAACAAAAAAAGAATCACCCAATTCGGAGTCCGTATGAAAAACTTGTGTGCGTTTTGAGTCAGGTATGTCTGTGCAGTCCGAATCTGAATCCAGAACGTGAGAGACTTGGACTCTATCTTCTCTTGGGCCAAAAGTGACGTGAGAGAACTTTTTGGACAGCAAATAAACATCTCTTTCTTCCTTATCTTCATATGTGGATTGTACAAATGTCCTATACACCTGCAATTAGACAAAACATAGAAGTGTGTGAAGTATTTTTGTTCTGGATAACATAAATAGATTATTGAATAGTTTGCACTAGAAATCACCTGACAAATATGCATATATGCAATATTTTTGGTCATATCCGAGGTAGTCATGTCCTCATCATCCCCCCCTTCTTGAAAATAAAGCCGTCCTCGGCGTTGCTTAATCTGAAATGTGGCTAACAAAAGAGACAAGGTGTACATGTTGTATATGTATATGTCATCCATTTTTACTTCCCTTGATTTTTGCATA
This sequence comes from Triticum dicoccoides, assembly GCF_002162155.2. Taxonomy (NCBI): domain Eukaryota; kingdom Viridiplantae; phylum Streptophyta; class Magnoliopsida; order Poales; family Poaceae; genus Triticum; species Triticum dicoccoides. Next base: position 21,252 of record NW_021261614.1, read on the forward strand.
TATGACACATGAATAGATGAGTAACTTGCATAGTTCATAAAATCTAAAGCCAAAAAATTAGCACAAGAAGTAGAAGGCATGAAAATATTGCAACTCAGTTTGCACATATAAGTGAAGCTCTTATTCATTTCAAAAGATTGACTGATGAGGACATGACTACCTTGGATATGACCAAAAATATTGCATATATGCATATTTGTCAGGTGATTTCTAGTGCAAACTATTCAATAATCTATTTATGTTATCCAGAACAAAAATACTTCACACACTTTTGTGTTTTGTCTAATTGCAGGTGTATGGGACATTTGTACAATCCACATATGAAGATAAGGAAGAAAGAGATGTTTATTTGCTGTCCAAAAAGTTCTCTCTCGTCACTTTTGGCCCAAGAGAAGATAGAGTCCAAGTCTCTCACGTTCTGGATTCAGATTCGGACTACACAGACACACCTGACTCAAAACGCACACAAGTTTTTCATACGGACTCCGAATTGGGTGATTCTTTTTTTGTTGGAAACTAGATTTCGTGCACTTTCCAACCCAATTGGAATCACCTTCAAATTCGTCCGGAGCGTTGAGTTGTGGACGAAACAATCTGATGCTGCAGCAGAATCCGAGTCAAACTACAAGTCCAAAGGTGTTACATCACCTCCACTTGGGCCCATTGGCCATGTACGACCTAGATTTAGTTTTAGGCTGCCTTGGGACGTCCTCCCACCTCCTTGGCCGCCACCCCTTGCTCCTATATAAGTAGATCCATCTAGTAGCTTTTCCTTGGGATTTGTTTAGTTAAAAGTTAGCCATTGCAACTTCGTGTACTTCGTTTGTGTCCAACGACCAGACCAAGACCGCTTTCGGATCCCCACCATCATCAATACTTAATATATATTTGCAATATTCAGATTGCTTTATCATATTTTTGCTCGTTCTTCGATTGCTTGCAGGAATAGACCTTCGTGGTCAGGCTGACCGTGCTTCCAGCATTGTCAGTAACCTCAGGAGATTGGTTTAGCGATTGCTAAGGCGCAACGTCGTGCACGTTTGTAGTCGGATCGTCAAAGTCGTCTCCACCAAATCGATAGTTATCATCTCATCGAAAGATCGGGACACCCTCGCTTCTATCATTGACAATGTTCATCATTAAACCATCCCAACATTGGTGAATAAACCTTACTTGCATCAAATTTACATGCTACAACATGCTTAAATAAGCAAACATGCAATAAGTCATTCAACACAGAATCATCACCAAGATTAGAGGTCATATCAAAATGATTAAACATTGGTTCTTTTGCATCAATAGTTAATTCAATGGGTGCACTCAAAATTGTTGGTATTTCAGTTGTTTGATCACATGGCAAAGTCAAATTATCAACGTAGTCCTCTAAAATAGGTGGTGTGATCAAAGTAGTGGGTAGCTCATCAGATGGTGCATTCAAATTGACAAGGCATTCATCATTCTCATTTAGAGATGGAAGATCAGTACATTTGTCATTACCTCTTATGATCAACTCAGATGATGTAGCCACTCTCGGGGGCGATGTGTCACATGGTGGAGGTGATGTAGTCCTGACAACAACGGATGTGGTTGTCATAGTATGCCTAGTAGTTGATGGAACAATCATATCAACTCTTGGAATGTGCACCGTGCGCTTGTTCTCCTCGTGGCCAACACGTCATTTTATTTCCTGTTCAGCTTTGCAAGCAAGATGAAACAAATGGTCCATAGGATAACACTCTTCATGAATTAGTATCTCTTGAATATCACGGTTTAATCCTCCCCAAAATCTATCCATAAAATCATCTTCACTTTCTTCTAAAGAGGAATGCAACAAGGTAGTTTGTAAATCATCATAATATTTTGTTACAGTTTCACTACCTTGTTTTAAGTGTTGCAACTTCTTAATCATGTCACGAGTATAATAAGCAGGGACGAAAGTATGTCGCATGGCAAGTTTCAAATCATCCCAAGTAGTAGGTATATAATCAGGGTGTAACCGACAATATTCACTCCACCAAACCAAAGCATAACCAGTGAAAGAACCAACCGCAACCTTAACCTTTTTATGTTCATTGAAATTATGGGAATCAAATATATTTTTTATGTCGAACTCCCATTCAATATATAAAGCAGGTTTAAAACGGCCATTAAATGGTGGTATAGATACATTAACCTGATCATGTGCATTTGGATGTTTGTGCACCTCTCGTGACGGTTGTGGTATTTGCAAAGGTGGTGGCACGTCTCCCGCGATCGACAAAGCCCATGAATTGACTCTGGATCCTGTCATGATTAGTAGAACAAGAAACAAAACCCAAAAATAATGTTCCTATAACTACTAGGATGTGGTGGTAAAACGCTCACAGTAAAGCAAATATCAATGTCTTACAAGTTCTTACCATGCAGCAGGCGGTGATCGGCAACCAGCGGTGTCAAGTAACTCCGAATATTGAGTAAAGCGATTGCCAGGGGAGCGTACGTATACACGGTGTAGAAATATGTGGAGCTGGGTTGGCTATATATGGTAGCAAAAGATTAGCAATAATCAATTCAAAGATGCAAGGTTGAATAAACGCTCAACGACGGTACTGTGCTGGTCCTAGGCTAGACCAAACTAGAGACGCGAGCCTAGAACACTAATGAGGTCACGTCGTAGCACAACTAGCATCAACAAAGGATATGAAGTAGCCCTGGACAGCAAGATATAAGTGAAGATCACAATAGCAGTAGACCTATTTAGAAGCTGATGTTGAGGTGCCAAATACTGAACTAGCTTCTGCAACTATTTAGATGCGTCTCATCGCTAGCTTTCATTTGAGTACTCGCGGAGCCAAAACAGACTTCATATGAGGAAGTTATGCCTGTTTTACTGAATAGTGCTCAAAACAGATTCCAATCCGAATTCAACTACGAGATTGAGTCTAGATAGATCCGAATTTTGTTTTTTTTTTCTCCTCTCTTTTTTTTCTCACACTTTTTTTCTTTTCCTTTCTTTTTTTTCTCTGACTTTTTTTTTACTTTTTTTTCTCTCGTTTTTTTCTCTATCTTTTTTTCTCTCTCCCTCTTTCCAAAACAAACTAGATAAGATGTAGATTGGATCAAGCGAAGATGGGAACGATCTCAACTATGATTATGACAATGAACGGTGGGTAGCACGTGGAGGAAATTGATGTATGGGTGGTGGACAGCGGAAGGGATAACGATGCAGCGGCGACGTGACTAATGTGAACAGAACTCGAAACTCTAAACGACCTAGACACTAAGACCAGCAACTCGACACGATGATGCAACCGATAATTCAACTATGCAAGCAATGAAAAGAAAATTGCAAAGGCTCAAACTGGCTTGGACAAAGGATGAATAGATCTAACTCTTTTTTGTGGATTTTTCTTGGACAATAGGTAAGAAAATAAATCTAATCTAGGAAAAACTGGAAATTCTCACCGAGCAACCTGAAAACTGATACCACTTGATAGAGGCAAAGGTGTCCCGTCTTTCGATGAGATGATGGATATCGCTTTGGTGGAAGTCGACTTTGACGATCCGACTACGAACGTGCGAGAACGTCGCGCCTTAGCAATCGCTAAACCAACTCCGAGAGGTTATTGACCACGCCAAAGCACGATCAACCTGACCACGAGGGTCTGTTTCCTGCGAGCAAACGAAGAACAAGCAAGAAACTGAGATTGCAATCTGGATATTGCGAATATAAGATGAAAGCTTTATTGATCAAGGTGGGGTTCTGTGACGCCTTTGTCTGGTCGTTAAACACAAACGAAGTACGCGAAGTTGCAGCTATGGTGAACTTTTAATCTAAACAAAACCCAAGGAAAAGCTACTAGATGGATCTACTTATATAGGAGCAAGGGGTGGCGGCCAAGGAGGTGGGAGGACGTCCCAAGGCAGCCTAAAACTAAATCTAGGTCGTACAAGGCCAATGGGCCCAAGTGGAGGTGATGTAACAACTTTGGACTTGTAGTTTGACTCGGATTCTGCTGCAGTATCAGATTGTTTCGTCCACAACTCAACGCTCCGGACGAATTTGAAGATGATTCCAATTGGGTTGGAAAGTGCACGAAATCTAGTTTCCAACAAAAAAAGAATCACCCAATTCGGAGTCCGTATGAAAAACTTGTGTGAGTTTTGAGTCAGGTATGTCTGTGCAGTCCGAATCTGAATCCAGAACGTGAGAGACTTGGACTCTATCTTCTCTTGGGCCAAAAGTTACGTGAGAGAACTTTTTGGACAGCAAATAAACATCTCTTTCTTCCTTATCTTCATATGTGGATTGTACAAATGTCCTATACACCTGCAATTAGACAAAACACAGAAGTGTGTGAAGTATTTTTGTTCTGGATAACATAAATAGATTATTAAATAGTTTGCACTAGAAATCACCTGACAAATATGCATATATGCAATATTTTTGGTCATATCCAAGGTAGTCATGTCCTCATGAATACTCATCATCCTCCTGGGTACCAGCAGCAGCAGTAGCAGGGGCCAAAGAAGCATCAACAACATGAACAGCAGCACCAGAAGTTTGGCCATCCTCAATAGGAACACGCTTCGCTCGTCCATACTGATTCGAAAGGATGCGTTGTTGTTGTTGTTGTTGTTGCAGAGGTGCGATAGGTGCAGCCGGCGGTGGTTGTGGAAAACGCGCGAGCAATTCATTAAACTTGCTATCAAGCTTTGTTTCGAACGTCTTCTCAATGCCATCTATCTTTTACATGGCCTCGTCAAATCTGTTTAGCACATCTTGCACCTGTCCACTCATCATTTGCTGAAATTTATCATGTAGCTGTTTGATCGTCAGGTTGTCCCAATCAGTCTCATCAGCTTGTGATCCTACCATGGTTAGCAGCAAATAGAAACACACAAGAATATGATCCTACAGACTACTAAGAAGTGGTGGTGGTGTATCACAAACCCGTCAAGCAAATCTCAAATTCTTACCAGTTCTTACCCAGCAGCAGGTGGTGATCGGCAACCGTTGTAGTCAAAACTCTCAAAGCTTGGATATAGCGATTACTAGGGAGAGTCAAACGCACGACGTAGATGTATGTGGAGCTGGGGAGGCTTATAATATGGTAGCAAAAAAGATCAGCAATAATCAATTCAGAGATGCAAAGTTGAATAAACGCTCAACGACGGTACTGTGCTGGTCCTAGGCTAGACTGTGCTAGAGACGCGAGCCTAGAACACCAACAAAATCACGGCGCGGCACGTAAACAAGGGAGGAGCACACTCTGAATTTTTTTCTCTTTTTTTTTGCACTTTTTTCCTCTTTTTTTTTTGCTCCGCAACAAATTTTTTTCGAAAAAGTCTACAAATGGTCTAAACACTGCCTAGCCAGAATTTTCCAGACTTAGTTTTTTTTGTTGAAACTGGAACTATTTTTCTTCTGCGGATGGCTCGGAAGTTGGGGAGTCCTTCTCTGTCACGACTCGGAGTATCGCGTGATCTGGAAATCGAGAACAATGCAACAATTACTGGACTCGGACTAGGACTGGTGGCGGAGATGAATCTGGTGGAACTCGGACTGGTGGCGGAGATGAATCTAGTGGAACACGGACAGGTGGCGGATATATGTTGCAGGTGAACTCGGATTGGCGTGATGGCGGCGGATATGTGGTGGCGTATATGGATTTGGATTGGCGGTGAATATGTGGTGGTGGTATATGGCAACAGCGACAATGATGATGCGGTGGTGATATATGGCAGTGGCGACGTGACAACCTGTGAACAGAACTCGAAACTCTAAAAGACTAGACGCTAAGACCAGCAACTGGACACGACGATGCAACCGCAAATTCAACAAAGAAAATACAGAAAAGATTATGCAAAGGCTCGGATTGGTTCGGATGGGATGAACTAACCCTAATTTTTTTGGCTTTTTGGTGGACTATAGGTATGAAGAACAGACTCGATCTAAACTACGAAAAACTGTAAAATCTCACCGAGCAACCTGGAAATCTGATACCACTTGATAGAGGCAAAGGTGTCCCGTCTTTCGATGAGATGATGGATTTCGCTTTGGTGGAAGTCGACTTTGACGATCCGACTACGAACGTGCGAGGACGTCGCGCCTTAGCAATCGCTAAACCAACTCCGAGAGGTTATTGACCACGCCGGAGCACGATCAACCTGACCACGAGGGTCTGTTTCCTGCGAGCAAACGAAGAACAAGCAAGAAACTAAGATTGCAATCTGGATATTGCGAATATAAGATGAAAGCTTTATTGATCAAGGTGGGGTTCTGTGACGCCTTTGTCTGGTCGTTGAACACAAACGAAGTACGCGAAGTTGCAGCTATGGCGAACTTTTAATCTAAACAAAACCCAAAGTCTAAACGGCGCCCTAAGGGCTGTATATATGGAGGAAGAGGGGGGAATTTCGTGGTCCTTGGTGGAGGGGTCCGAAATCAACCCTATCTCTTGTTTCCCCACACATACGGACTCTAAAAATAGCCTATACTTATGTATTTCGAAATTACATGGGCCTGGTGATAGAGGCGAGGGTCCCGATCTTTCGATGAGATGATAACTATCGATTTGGTGGAGACGACTTTGACAATCCGACTACAAACGTGCACGACGTTGCGCCTTAGCAATCGCTAAACCAATCTCCTGAGGTTACTGACGATGCTGGAAGCACGGTCAGCCTGACCACGAAGGTCTATTCCTGCAAGCAATCGAAGAACGAGCAAGAATATGATAAAGCAATCTGAATATTGCAAATATATATGAAGTATTGATAATGGTGGGGATCCAGAAGCGGTCTTGGTCTGGTCGTTGGACACAAACGAAGTACACGAAGTTGCAATGGCTAACTTTTAACTAAACAAATCCCAAAGTCTACACGATGCCCTAAGGGCTGTATATATGGAGGAAGAGGGGGGGGATTTCGTGGCCCTTGGTGGAGGGGTCCGAAATCAACCCTATCTCTTGTTTCCCCACACATACGGACTCTAAAAATAGCCTATACTTATGTATTTCGAAATTACATGGGCCTGGCCCAATAATAAGGTGACGCAGCACCTAAAATAGCCTCGGGACGAAATTTATGAAGTGGCATCTTGTATATTTCGTCCAAGGCTTCATGCACCCATTATGGTGGCTTCAAAGTCCTGAAATCATCACTTGTAACTCCGTTCTTGTTCCCCTTGCGCATGCCATCATCTCCATGCTTGTTCTTGCTCCAATGTTCATCCTTCTCCAAGCTAGGCCCTTCATTTGTAAGCAAAACAAATGTATCCAATTTAGGCAGCATCATATTCTCACGAACATTAGAATCATTACCAAGAAACGAAAGTACCTGGTAATTTAGTTGGCGTGCACGAGCTCTAGTAATTGGTCCAGTATGTATAGCAGCAGGGGCTGTGGGTGTAACAATTGTATTGATGTCCTCATCAGCAGTCGGAAAAAAAAAGCTGCGCAAAAAAAAAGAGCGAAAAAAAATTCCAGAGTGTGCTTTTCCCTTGTTTACGTGTCGCGCCGTGATTTTGTTGGTGTTCTAGGCTCGCGTCTCTAGCACAGTTTAGCCTAGGACCAGCACAGTACCGTCGTTGAGCGTTTATTCAACTTTGCATCTCTGAATTGATTATTGCTGACCCTTTTTGCTACCATATTATAAGCCTTCCCAGCTCCACATACATCTACGTCGTGCGTTTGACTCTCCCTGGTAATCGCTCTATCCAAGCTTTGAGAGTTTTTGACTACAACGGTTGCCGATCACCGCCTGCTGCTGGGTAAGAACTGGTAAGAATTTGAGATTTGCTTGACGGATTTGTGACACCCACCACCACCACTTGTTCGTAGTCTGTAGGATCATATTCTTGTGTGTTTCTATTGCTGCTAACCATGCCAGGATCACAAGCCGACGAGATTGACTGGGAGAATTTATCGAACAAGGAGCTTCATGATAAGTTTCAGCAAATGATGACTGAACAGGTGCAAGATGTGCTGAACAATTTTGAAGAGGCCATGGAGAAGATCACTGGCTTTGAGAAGACGTTCGAAACAAAGCTCGATAACAAGTTTAATGAATTGCTCGCGCGTCTTCCACCACCACCACCCGCTGCAGCTAACGCACCTCTCCAACAACAACAACAACGACTACCTCCACGTCGCGAGGCATTATTTTCATTCGAGGACGTGCCTTCCTCTTTGCCTCCTGCTGTCACTAACATTTTGCAGGAGTTCGCTGACGTTTTTCCACAAGACGTGCCACCGGGATTACCGCCTATTCGAGGGATTGAGCATCAGATTGACTTAATTCCCGGTGCTTCACTGCCAAACCGTGCACCATACCGTACCAATCCAGAGGAGACGAAGGAGATTATGCGTCAAGTACAAGAGCTTCTCGACAAAGGTTATATACGCGAATCCCTTAGTCCTTGTGCTGTTCCTATTATTCTAGTGCCGAAAAAGGATGGTACATCACGTATGTGTGTTGATTGTAGAGGCATTAATAATATTACTATTCGTTATCGTCATCCTATTCCTAGGCTAGATGATATGCTTGATGAATTGAGTGGCTCTACAATATTCTCCAAAGTTGATTTGCGTAGTGGCCACCATCAAATTCGTATGAAATTGGGAGATGAATGGAAAACAGCATTTAAAACTAAGTTTGGATTATATGAGTGGTTAGTCATGCCTTTTGGGTTAACTAATGCACCTAGTACTTTCATGAGATTAATGAACGAAGTTTTACGTGCTTTCATTGGACGATTTGTGGTAGTTTACTTTGATGACATATTGATTTATAGCAGATCTTTGAAAGAACATTTGGAACATTTACGTGCTATTTTTATTGCTCTACGTGATGCACGTTTGTTTGGTAACCTTGGGAAGTGCACCTTTTGCACCGACCGAGTATCTTTTCTTGGCTATGTTGTTACTCCACAGGGAATTGAAGTTGATAAAGCCAAGATTGAAGCTATTGAGAGTTGGCCGCAGCTCAAAACGGTCACACACGTGAGGAGTTTTCTTGGCCTCGCTGGATTCTATAGGCGTTTTGTGAGAGATTTCAGCACCATTGCTGCACCTCTCAATGAGCTTACAAAGAAAGATGTGCCTTTTCTTTGGGGTACCGCACAGGAAAAAGCCTTCTCCGTATTGAAAGATAAGTTGACACATGCTCCTTTACTCCAACTTCCTGATTTTAATAAGACTTTTGAGCTTGAATGTGATGCTAGTGGAATTGGATTAGGAGGTGTGTTATTACAAGATGGCAAACCCGTTGCATACTTTTCTGAAAAATTGAGTGGGCCTAGTCTGAATTATTCTACTTATGATAAAGAATTATATGCTCTTGTTCGGACTTTAGAAACATGGCAACATTATTTATGGCCCAAAGAATTTGTTATACATTCTGATCATGAATCTTTGAAACATATTAAAAGTCAAGCTAAACTGAATCATAGACATGCTAAATGGGTTGAATTCATTGAGACTTTCCCTTATGTCATTAAACACAAGAAGGGAAAAGAAAATGTTATTGCTGATGCATTGTCTCGTCGCTATACTATGCTTTCACAACTTGACTTCAAAATATTTGGTTTGGAGACCATCAAAGATCAATATGTGCATGATGCTGATTTTAAAGATGTAATGCAGAATTGTAAAGAAGGAAGAATGTGGAACAAGTTTGTTGTTAACGATGGATTTGTGTTTCGTGCTAACAAGCTATGCATTCCAGCTAGCTCCGTTCGTCTTTTGTTGTTGCAGGAGGCGCATGGAGGAGGATTTGATAGAGGCAAAGGTGTCCCGTCTTTCGATGAGATGATGGATATCGCTTTGGTGGAAGTCGACTTTGACGATCCGACTACGAACGTGCGAGGACGTCGCGCCTTAGCAATCGCTAAACCAACTCCGAGAGGTTATTGACCACGCCGGAGCACGATCAACCTGACCACGAGGGTCTGTTTCCTGCGAGCAAACGAAGAACAAGCAAGAAACTGAGATTGCAATCTGGATATTGCGAATATAAGATGAAAGCTTTATTGATCAAGGTGGGGTTCTGTGACGCCTTTGTCTGGTCGTTGAACACAAACGAAGTACGCGAAGTTGCAGCTATGGCGAACTTTTAATCTAAACAAAACCCAAAGTCTAAACGATGCCCTAAGGGCTGTATATATGGAGGAAGAGGGGGGAATTTCGTGGCCCTTGGTGGAGGGGTCCGAAATCAACCCTATCTCTTGTTTCCCCACACATACGGACTCTAAAAATAGCCTATACTGATGTATTTCGAAATTACATGGGCCTGGCCCAATAATAAGGTGACGCAGCACCTAAAATAGCCTCGGGACGAAATTTATGAAGTGGCATCTTGTATATTTCGTCCAAGGCTTCATGCGCCCATTATGGTGGCTTCAAAGTCCTGAAATCATCACTTGTAACTCCGTTCTTGTTCCCCTTGCGCATGCCATCATCTCCATGCTTGTTCTTGCTCCAATGTTCATCCTTCTCCAAGCTAGGCCCTTCATTTGTAAGCAAAACAAATGTATCCAATTTAGGCAGCATCATATTCTCATGAACATTAGAATCATTACCAAGAAACGAAAGTACCTGGTAATTTAGTTGGCGTGCACGAGCTCTAGTAATTGGTCCAGTATGTATAGCAGCAGGGGCTGTGGGTGTAACAATTGTATTGATGTCCTCATCATCCTCCCCTTCTTGAAATGAAGTCGTCCTCGACGGAAGTTCATCTTCCTCACCCAAATAAGGCTTCAAATCTGCAATGTTAAAAGTAGGACTAACCCCAAAATCTGCAGGCAGCTCAAGTTTATATGCATTATCATTTATTTTCACTAACACCTTAAAGGGACCATCAGCACGTGGCATTAACTTTGATTTGCGCAAATCAGGAAATCTATCCTTACGCAAATGTAACCAAACAAGATCTCCAGGTGCAAACACAACATGTTTTCTACCCTTATCTCCAGCAAGTTTATATTTAGCATTCATGCGCTCAATGTTTTCCTTAGTTAACTCATGCATTTTTAAAATCAATTCAGCACATTGTTTAGCATCAAAATTAACCTTCTCCGAAGATGGAAGAGGCAACAAATCAATAGGTGCACGAGGTAGGAAACCATACACAACTTCAAAAGGGCACATCTTAGTAGTAGAATGCAATGAACGATTATAAGCAAATTCAATATGAGGCAAGCATTCCTCCCACATTTTCTTATTACTCTTCAAAACAGCCCTAAGCATAGTAGACAATGTTCTATTGACTACTTCAGTTTGGCCATCAGTTTGGGGGTGACAAGTAGTACTAAAAAGCAGTTTAGTCCCCAACTTAGCCCATAAACATCTCCAAAAGTGGCTAAGAAATTTAGTATCACGATCTGAAACAATAGTATTTGGCACACCATGCAAGCGAATAATTTCACGAAAGAACAAATCAGCAACATTAACATCATCATCGCTTTTATGACATGGTATAAAGTGTGCCATTTTCGAGAATCTATCCACGACAACAAATATGCTATCCCTCCCCTTCTTTGTTCGAGGTAAACCTAAAACAAAGTCCATAGATATATCCTCCCAAGGAACACTAGGTACAGGCAAAGGCATATATAAACCATGAGGATTGAGTCGTGACTTAGCTTTTTGACATGTAGTGCAGCGAGCAATAAAACGCTCAACATCCCGTCTCATCTTTGGCCAAAAGAAATGTGTAGCAAGTACGTCCTCCGTCTTCTTCATGCCAAAGTGTCCCATTAATCCTCCTCCATGCGCCTCCTGCAACAACAAAAGACGAACGGAGCTAGCTGGAATGCATAGCTTGTTAGCACGAAACACAAATCCATCGTTAACAACAAACTTGTTCCACATTCTTCCTTCTTTACAATTCTGCATTACATCTTTAAAATCAGCATCATGCACATATTGATCTTTGATGGTGTCCAAACCAAATATTTTGAAGTCAAGTTGTGAAAGCATAGTATAGCGACGAGACAATGCATCGGCAATAACATTTTCTTTTCCCTTCTTGTGTTTAATGACATAAGGGAAAGTCTCAATGAATTCAACCCATTTAGCATGTCTACGATTCAGTTTAGCTTGACTTTTAATATGTTTCAAAGATTCATGATCAGAATGTATAACAAATTCTTTGGGCCATAAATAATGTTGCCATGTTTCTAAAGTACGAACAAGAGCATATAATTCTTTATCATAAGTAGAATAATTCAGACTAGGCCCACTCAATTTTTCAGAAAAGTATGCAACAGGTTTGCCATCTTGTAATAACACACCTCCTAATCCAATTCCACTAGCATCACATTCAAGCTCAAAAGTCTTATTAAAATCAGGAAGTTGGAGTAAAGGAGCATGTGTCAACTTATCTTTCAATACCGTGAAGGCTTCTTCCTGTGCGGTACCCCAAAGAAAAGGCACATCTTTCTTTGTAAGCTCATTGAGAGGTGCAGCAATGGTGCTGAAATCTCTCACAAAACGCCTATAGAATCCATCGAGGCCAAGAAAACTCCTCACTTGTGTGACCGTTTTGGGCTGCGGCCAACTCTCAATAGCTTCAATCTTGGCTTTATCAACTTCAATTCCCTGCGGAGTAACAACATAGCCAAGAAAAGATACTCGGTCGGTGCAAAAGGTGCACTTCCCAAGGTTACCAAACAAACGTGCATCACGTAGAGCAATAAAAACAGCACGTAAATGTTCCAAATGTTCTTCCAAAGATCTGCTATAAATCAATATGTCATCAAAGTAAACTACCACAAATCGTCCAATGAAAGCACGTAAAATTTCGTTCATTAATCTCATGAAAGTACTAGGTGCATTAGTTAACCCAAAAGGCATGACTAACCACTCATATAATCCAAACTTAGTTTTAAATGCTGTTTTCCATTCATCTCCCAATTTCATACGAATTTGATGGTAGCCACTACGCAAATCAACTTTGGAGAATATTGTAGAGCCACTCAATTCATCAAGCATATCATCTAGCCTAGGAATAGGATGACGATAACGAATAGTAATATTATTAATGCCTCTACAATCAACACACATACGTGATGCACCATCCTTTTTCGGCACTAGAATAATAGGAACAGCACAAGGACTAAGGGATTCGCGTATATAACCTTTGTCGAGAAGCTCTTGTACTTGACGCATAATCTCCTTCGTCTCCTCTGGATTGGTACGGTATGGTGCACGGTTTGGCAGTGAAGCACCGGGAATTAAGTCAATCTGATGCTCAATCCCTCGAATAGGCGGTAATCCCGGTGGCACGTCTTGTGGAAAGACGTCAGCGAACTCCTGCAAATTGTTAGTGACAGCAGGAGGCAAAGAGGAAGGCACGTCCTCGAATGAAAATAATGCCTCTTTGCACACAAAAGCATAGCAAACAGATTTGCTGAAATCTAGCTCATCAATATCAGATTTGGTGGCAAATAAACATGCACTTTTCAATTTAATTTCAGAAGCAACACTAGATGGTTTATTATTAGGCTTCATTTGTTGCTCAAATTCTTTTGCCACAATCTGCTTTTCACTCTTATTCGTCTCCTGTTTTGCTTTATTAGCTCTATTAATATCATCTTTCAAAATGGAATCAGGAGTCATAGGAAGCAAAGTAATATTTTTATCCTTATGAACAAGAGTATAGTGATTGTTTCTACCATGGTGTACAGAATTTTTATCAAATTGCCATGGTCTACCAAGTAATAAGGAACATGCTTGCATAGGTACCACATCACAATCAACATAACCAGCATATGTAGAGATACTAAAATGCACACGAACAGTACGTGTTACCTTAACCTTGCCGCTGTTGTTGAACCATTGGATGTAGTAAGGATGTGGATGTGGTCTTGTGGTGAGAGAAAGCTTCTCCACCATCTCCATGCTAGCCAAGTTGTTGCAGCTCCCTCCGTCTATGATGACGCGCAAAGAACGTTCCTTCACAACTCCCTTGGTATGGAACAAATTGTGCCTCTGATTTTGCTCAGCTTGTGTGACCTGCACACTCAAAACACGTTGAGCAACTAAACATTCATACCTGTCAGCGTCTTCAGGAGCCATGTATTGCGTCTCATGATCAGAATCATCTCCACCATGTTCTTCACGTGTAATAAGAGCCAAAGTCTCCTCATCATAGTCACTAGCGGACTCATATCCACCATCCGCGGTAGCAATCATCACACGCGGAGATTTGCATTCTCTCCCATAATGACCTCCTCCCTTACAACGACGACAAATAATATCACTTGTGTGCCCTGTTGATGCCATGGAAGAAGAAGAACGCTGTGCAGGCCCCGCAGGTGCGCTCTTGGCAGATAATGGTGGTTGTGCCTGTTTTCTTGTATCACGGCTGGAGGTGGCACCGGATGGAGGTGCTGGTGCAGTTGAAGTAGAAGATGCACGTGGTGTCCATGATGAAGGTCGGCCTACAGAAAAGTTAGTTCGCCCCAATGCTTGTCGATCCTGCACTTCACGTTCAGCTTTACAAGCAAGATGGAATAAACGAGTGATATTAGTATACTCCTTATAGTCTAGAATGGTCTGAATCTCTCTATTTAATCCACCCAGAAAACGTGCAAGCATAGCTTCATTCTCCTCAACAATACCACATCTAATCATGCCAGTTTGTAATTCCTGATAATATTCTTCTACAGAATTTTTCCCTTGTCTTAAACGCTGCAATTTTCGAAGCAATTCACGTTGATAATATGGTGGAACCCAACGCGTACGCATAGCAGTTTTCAAAGCAGCCCAAGTAGTTGGAATAGGATATAATCTACAATGTTCAGACCACCATACACATGCAAAACTAGTGAAAGCACAAACGGCAGCAGCAACTCGTCTCTCCTCAGGATATTGTAAACATGTAAATCGTTGTTCAGTTTCTAACTCCCAAGTAAGATATATATCAGGAACATATCTACCCTCAAATGGTGGAATATTCAATTTCAGTTTAGGAATATGGACATCATCTCGTACCTGAGGTGGTGGTGCAGGCCTACCATTACGAATATATACCTGAGGTCGACCTGCTGGTGGTGGTACAGGTGGCTGCACGTAGTGTTGATTTTGATAAACCTCATCCTCATAATCTCCCACATAATCATCCTCCTCCGCATCAGCAGCAGGAGCCACAGAAGTATCAACAGCAGCACCAATAGTTTGGCCAAACGCAAGAGGAACACGGCTTGCCCGGCGGAGGTCTGCTTCGCGACGTGGAGGTAGTCGTTGTTGTTGTTGTTGGAGAGGTGCGTTAGGTGCAGCGGGTGGTGGTGGTGGAAGACGCGCGAGCAATTCATTAAACTTGTTATCGAGCTTTGTTTCGAACGTCTTCTCAAGGCCAGTGATCTTCTCCATGGCCTCTTCAAAATTGTTCAGCACATCTTGCACCTGTTCTCCATGGCAATAGAAACACACAAGAATATGATCCTACAGACTACGAACAAGTGGTGGTGGTGGGTGTCACAAATCCGTCAAGCAAATCTCAAATTCTTACCAGTTCTTACCCAGCAGCAGGCGGTGATCGGCAACCGTTGTAGTCAAAAACTCTCAAAGCTTGGATAGAGCGATTACCAGGGAGAGTCAAACGCACGACGTAGATGTATGTGGAGCTGGGAAGGCTTATAATATGGTAGCAAAAAGGGTCAGCAATAATCAATTCAGAGATGCAAAGTTGAATAAATGCTCAACGACGGTACTGTGCTGGTCCTAGGAAACACGAATCGGAATCTAGATGGATCTTGAAAACAAACCTAATATGACAAGAACTCGGATTGGTGGTGGATATATGGTGGTAGATGGCAGCGGTGGTGGTATATGACAGCTGTGGTGGTATATGGATACGGATTCGAAGCGGTGGCGGATAAACGGTGGTGGTAGATGGCAGGGGCGATGATGATGGTGCGGCGGCGGCATGACAACTTATGACCAGAACTCGAAACTCTAAAAGACTAGACTCTAAGACCAGCAACTAGACACGATGATGCAACCGCAAATTCAACAAAGCAAAACCCTAAAAAGATTATGCAAGGCTCAGATTGGTTCGGATATGATGAACTAACCCTAATTTTTTTTTGTTTTGTGGCTTTTTCTTGGACAATAGGTATGAAGAACAGACTCGATCTAAACTACGAAAAACTGTAAAATCTCACCGAGCAACCTGGAGATCTGATACCACTTGATAGAGGCGAGGGTCCCGATCTTTTGATGAGATGGTAACTATCGATTTGGTGGAGACGACTTTGACAATCCGACTACAAACGTGCACGATGTTGCGCCTTAGCAATCGCTAAACCAATCTCCTGAGGTTACTGACGATGCTGGAAGCACGGTCAGCCTGACCACGAAGGTCTATTCCTGCACGCAATCGAAGAACGAGCAAGAATATGATAAAGCAATCTGAATATTGCAAATATATATGAAGTATTGATAATGGTGGGAATCCAGAAGCGGTGTTGGTCTGGTCGTTGGACACAAACGAAGTACACGAAGTTGCAATGGCTAACTTTTAACTAAACAAATCCCAAAGTCTAAACGATGCCCTAAGGGCTGTATATATGGAGGAAGAGGGGGGGAATTTCGTGGCCCTTGGTGGAGGGGTCCGAAATCAACCCTATCTCTTGTTTCCCCACACATACGGACTCTAAAAATAGCCTATACTTATGTATTTCGAAATTACATGGGCCTGGCCCAATAATAAGGTGACGCATCACCTAAAATAGCCTCGGGACGAAATTTATGAAGTGGCATCTTGTATATTTCGTCCAAGGCTTCATGCACCCATTATGGTGGCTTCAAAGTCCTGAAATCATCACTTGTAACTCCGTTCTTGTTCCCCTTGCGCATGCCATCATCTCCATGCTTGTTCTTGCTCCAATGTTCATCCTTCTCCAAGCTAGGCCCTTCATTTGTAAGCAAAACAAATGTATCCAATTTAGGAAGCATCATATTCTCATGAACATTAGAATCATTACCAAGAAACGAAAGTACCTGGTAATTTAGTTGGCGTGCACGAGCTCTAGTAATTGGTCCAGTATGTATAGCAGCAGGGGCTGTGGGTGTAACAATTGTATTGATGTCCTCATCACCTGGCCCAATAATAAGGTGACGCAGCACCTAGAATAGCCTCGGGATGAAATTTATGAAGTGGCATCTTGTATATTTCGTCCAAGGCTTCATGCACCCATTATGGTGGCTTCAAAGTCCTGAAATCATCACTTGTAACTCCGTTCTGGTTCCCCTTGCGCATGGCATCATCTCCATGTGATAGAGGCGAGGGTGTCTCGATCTTTCGATGAGATGATAACTATCGATTTGGTGGAGACGACTTTGACGATCCGACTACAAACGTGCACGACGTTGCGCCTTAGCAATCGCTAAACCAATCTCCTGAGGTTACTGACGATGCCGGAAGCACGGTCAGCCTGACCACGAAGGTCTATTCCTGCAAGCAATCGAAGAACGAGCAAGAATATGATAAAGCAATCTGAATATTGCAAATATATATGAGGTATTGATAATGGTGGGGATCCGTAAGCGGTCTTGGTCTGGTCGTTGGACACAAACGAAGTACACGAAGTTGCAATGGCTAACTTTTAACTAAACAAATCCCCAGGAAAAGCTACTAGATGGATCTACTTATATAGGAGCAAGGGGTGGCGGCCAAGGTGGTGGGAGGACGTCCCAAGGCAGCCTAAAACTAAATCTAGGTCGTACAAGGCCAATGGGCCCAAGTGGAGGTGATGTAACACCTTTGGACTTGTAGTTTGACTCGGATTCTGCTGCAGCATCAGATTGTTTCATCCACAACTCAACGCTCCGGACGAATTTGAAGGTGATTCCAACTGGGTTGGAAAGTGCACGAAATCTAGTTTCCAACAAAAAAAGAATCACCCAATTCGGAGTCCGTATGAAAAACTTGTGTCCGTTTTGAGTCAGGTGTGTCTGTGCAGTCCGAATCTGAATCCAGAACGTGAGAGACTTGGACTCTATCTTCTCTTGGGCCAAAAGTGACGTGAGAGAACTTTTTGGACAGCAAATAAACATTTCTTTCTTCATTATCTTCATATGTGGATTGTACAAATGTCCCATACACCTGCAATTAGACAAAACACAAAAGTGTGTGAAGTATTTTTGTTCTGGATAACATAAATGGATTATTGAATAGTTTGCACTAGAAATCACCTGACAAATATGCATATATGCAATATTTTTGGTCATATCCAAGGTAGTCATGTCCTCATCATCCTCCCCTTCTTGAAAATAAAGCCGTCCTCGGCGTTGGTTAATCTGACATGTGGCTAACAAAAGAGACAAGGTGTACATGTTGTATATGTATATGTCATCCATTTTTACTTCCCTTGATTTTTGCATATATGACACATGAATAGATGAGTAACTTGCATAGTTCATAAAATCTAAAGCCAAAAAATAGCACAAGAAGTAGAAGGCATGAAAATATTGCAACTCAGTTTGCACATATAAGTGAAGCTCTTATTCATTTCAAAAGATTGACAATGTTCATCATTAAACCATCCCAACATTGGTGAATAAACCTTACTTGCATCAAATTTACATGCTACAACATGCTTAAATAAGCAAACATGCAATAAGTCATTCAACACAGAATCATCACCAAGATTAGAGGTCATATCAAAATGATTAAACATTGGTTCTTTTGCATCAATAGTTAATTCAATGGGTGCACTCAAAATTGTTGGTATTTCAGTTGTTTGATCACATGGCAAAGTCAAATTTTCAACGTAGTCCTCTAAAATAGGTGGTGTGATCAAAGTAGTGGGTAGCTCATCAGATGGTGCATTCAAATTGACAAGGCATTCATCATTCTCATGTAGAGATGGAAGATCAGTACCTTTGTCATTACCTCTTATGATCAACTCAGATGATGTAGCCACTCTCGGGGGCGATGTGTCACATGGTGGAGGTGATGTAGTCCTGACAACAACGGATGTGGTTGTCATAGTATGCCTAGTAGTTGAAGGAACAATCATATCAACTCTTGGAATGTGCACCGTGCGCTTGTTCTCCTCGTGGCAAACACGTCGTTTTATTTCCTGTTCAGCTTTGCAAGCAAGATGAAACAAATGGTCCATAGGATAACACTCTTCATGAATTAGTATCTCTTGAATATCACGGTTTAATCCTCCCCAAAATCTATCCATAAAATCATCTTCACTTTCTTCTAAAGAGGAATGCAACAAGGTAGTTTGTAAATCATCATAATATTTTGTTACAGTTTCACTACCTTGTTTTAAGTGTTGCAACTTCTTAATCATGTCACGAGTATAATAAGCAGGGACGAAAGTATGTCGCATGGCAAGTTTCAAATCATCCCAAGTAGTAGGTATATAATCAGGGTGTAACCGACAATATTCACTCCACCAAACCAAGGCATAACCAGTGAAAGAACCAACCGCAACCTTAACCTTTTTATGTTCATTGAAATTATGGGAAGCAAATATATTTTTTATGTCGAACTCCCATTCAATATATAAAGCAGGTTTAAAACGGCCATTAAATGGTGGTATAGATACATTAACCTGATGATGTGCATTTGGATGTTTGTGCACCTCTCGTGACGGTTGTGGTATTTGCAAAGGTGGTGGCACGTCTCCCGCGATCGACAAAGCCCATGAATTGACTCTGGATCTTGTCATGATTAGTAGAACAAGAAACAAAACCCAAAAATAATGTTCCTATAACTACTAGGATGTGGTGGTAAAACGCTCACAGTAAAGCAAATATCAATGTCTTACAAGTTCTTACCATGCAGCAGGCGGTGATCGGCAACCAGCGGTGTCAAGTAACTCCGAATATTGAGTAAAGCGATTGCCAGGGGAGCGTACGTATACACGGTGTAGAAATATGTGGAGCTGGGTTGGCTATATATGGTAGCAAAAGATTAGCAATAATCAATTCAAAGATGCAATGTTGAATAAACGCTCAACGACGATACTGTGCTGGTCCTAGGCTAGACCGGACTAGAGACGCGAGCCTAGAACACTAATGAGGTCACGGCGTAGCACAACTAGCATCAATGAAGGATACTAAGTAGCTCTTGACAGCAAGATATAAGTGAAGATCACAAAGGCAGTGAAGATAATGATGAAAAACAACTGCCAAGCAGGATATACAACAACTCTCTCTCCAACTTTCCTCTTGAAAAGTTTGAGACAATTTTCTGATAAATTCTTTCAAATAATGCTACTAACTCAAGCTTTCCAATGCAAAAAGAATCACTCAATTCTTAGTTGATATGAGGAGTCAAAGAATTCTAAAACTGGCCTGAAAAATTGGAACAAGTTGTGTTCACGAACTTCGGAGGGCAAGAAGACCTATTTAGAAGCCGATTTTGAGGTGTCAAATATTGACCTAGCTTCTGCAACTATTTAGATGCGGCTCGTCGCTATCTTCAATTTGAGTACTCACGGAGCCAAAACTGACTTCGTATGAGGAAGATACACCTCTTTTACTGAACAGTGCGCAAAACAGATTCCAATCCGAATTCAGGTACGAGACTGATTCTAGATAGATCCAATTTTTTTTCTTCTCTCTTTTTTTTTCTCACGCCTTTTTTTCTTTTTCTTCTTCCTCTTTTTCTTTTTTTTCTTTCCTTTTTTTCTCTCTTTTTTTATCTTCTTTTTCTCCCTCTTTCCAAGACAAACTAGATAAGATGCAGATTCGATCTGGCGAAGATGTGAGTGACCTCAACTATGATTATGACAATAAACAGTGCGTAGCACATGGTGGAAATTGGTGGATGGGATGGTGGACAGCGGATGGGATAATGATGCAGCGGCTGCGTGACTAATGTGAACAGAACTCGAAACTCTAAAGGAACTAGACACTAAGACCAGCAACTCGACACGGCGATGATGAGGACATCAATACAATTGTTACACCCACAGCCCCTGCTGCTATACATACTGGACCAATTACTAGAGCTGGTGCACGCCAACTAAATTACCAGGTACTTTTGTTTCTTGGTAATGATTCTAATGTTCATGAGAATATGATGCTGCCTAAATTGGATACATTTGTTTTGCTTACAAATGAAGGGCCTAGCTTGGAGAAGGATGAACATTGGAGCAAGAACAAGCATGGAGATGATGGCATGCGCAAGGGGAACAAGAACGGAGTTACAAGTGATGATTTCAGGACTTTGAAGCCACCATAATGGGTGCATGAAGCCTTGGACGAAATATACAAGATGCCACTTCATAAATTTCGTCCCGAGGCTATTTTAGGTGCTGGGTCACCTTATTATTGGGCCAGGCCCATGTAATTTCGAAATACATAAGTATAGGCTATTTTTAGAGTCCGTATGTGTGGGGAAACAAGAGATAGGGATGATTTCGGACTCCTCCACCAAGGGCCACGAAATTCCCCCCTCTTCCTCCATATATACAGCCCTTAGGGCATCGTTTAGACTTTGGGTTTTGTTTAGATTAAAAGTTCGCCATAGCTGCAACTTCGCGTACTTCGTTTGTGTTCAACGACCAGACAAAGGCGTCACAGAACCCCACCTTGATCAATAAAGCTTTCATCTTATATTCGCAATATCCAGATTGCAATCTTAGTTTCTTGCTTGTTCTTCGTTTGCTCGCAGGAAACAGACCCTCGTGGTCAGGTTGATCGTGCTCCGGCGTGGTCAATAACCTCTCGGAGTTGGTTTAGCGATTGCTAAGGCGCGACGTCCTCGCACGTTCGTAGTCGGATCGTCAAAGTCGACTTCCACCAAAGCGATATCCATCATCTCATCGAAAGACGGGACACCTTTGCCTCTATCAATTACTATTCGTTATCGTCATCCTATTCCTAGGCTAGATGATATGCTTGATGAATTGAGTGGCTCTACAATATTCTCCAAAGTTGATTTGCGTAGTGGCTACCATCAAATTCGTATGAAATTGGGAGGTGAATGGAAAACAGCATTTAAAACTAAGTTTGGATTATATGAGTGGTTAGTCATGCCTTTTGGGTTAACTAATGCACCTAGTACTTTCATGAGATTAATGAATGAAGTTTTACGTGCTTTCATTGGACGATTTGTGGTAGTTTACTTTGATGACATATTGATTTATAGCAGATCTTTGGAAGAACATTTGGAACATTTACGTGCTGTTTTTATTGCTCTACGTGATGCACGTTTGTTTGGTAACCTTGGGAAGTGCACCTTTTGCACCGACCGAGTATCTTTTCTTGGCTATGTTGTTACTCCACAGGGAATTGAAGTTGATAAAGCCAAGATTGAAGCTATTGAGAGTTGGCCGCAACCCAAAACGGTCACACACGTGAGGAGTTTTCTTGGCCTCGCTGGATTCTATAGGCGTTTTGTGAGAGATTTCAGCACCATTGCTGCACCTCTCAATGAGCTTACAAAGAAAGATGTGCCTTTTCTTTGGGGTACCGCACAGGAAGAAGCCTTCTCTGTATTGAAAGATAAGTTTACACATGCTCCTTTACTCCAACTTCCTGATTTTAATAAGACTTTTGAGCTTGAATGTGATGCTAGTGGAATTGGATTAGGAGGTGTGTTATTACAAGATGGCAAACCCGTTGCATACTTTTCTGAAAAATTGAGTGGGCCTAGTCTGAATTATTCTACTTATGATAAAGAATTATATGCTCTTGTTCGGACTTTAGAAACATGGCAACATTATTTATGGCCCAAAGAATTTGTTATACATTCTGATCATGAATCTTTGAAACATATTAAAAGTCAAGCTAAACTGAATCGTAGACATGCTAAATGGGTTGAATTCATTGAGACTTTCCCTTATGTCATTAAACACAAGAAGGGAAAAGAAAATGTTATTGCTGATGCATTGTCTCGTCGCTATACTATGCTTTCACAACTTGACTTGAAAATATTTGGTTTGGAGACCATCAAAGATTAATATGTGCATGATGCTGATGATGAGGACATCAATACAATTGTTACACCCACAGCCCCTGCTGCTATACATACTGGACCAATTACTAGAGCTCGTGCACGCCAACTAAATTACCAGGTACTTTCGTTTCTTGGTAATGATTCTAATGTTTATGAGAATATGATGCTGCCTAAATTGGATACATTTGTTTTGCTTACAAATGAAGGGCCTAGCTTGGAGAAGGATGAACATTGGAGCAAGAACAAGCATGGAGATGATGGCATGCGCAAGGGAAACAAGAACGGAGTTACAAGTGATGATTTCAGGACTTTGAAGCCACCATAATGGGTGCATGAAGCCTTGGACGAAATATACAAGATGCCACTTCATAAATTTCGTCCCGAGGCTATTTTAGGTGCTGCGTCACCTTATTATTGAGCCAGGCCCATGTAATTTCGAAATACATAAGTATAGGCTATTTTTAGAGTCCGTATGTGTGGGGAAACAAGAGATAGGGTTGATTTCGGACCCCTCCACCAAGGGCCACGAAATTCCCCCCCTCTTCCTCCATATATACAGCCCTTAGGGCATCGTTTAGACTTTGGGTTTTGTTTAGATTAAAAGTTCGCCATAGCTGCAACTTCGCGTACTTCGTTTGTGTTCAACGACCAGACAAAGGCGTCACAGAACCCCACCTTGATCAATAAAGCTTTCATCTTATATTCGCAATATCCAGATTGCAATCTCAGTTTCTTCCTTGTTCTTCGTTTGCTCGCAGGAAACAGACCCTCGTGGTCAGGTTGATCGTGCTCCGGCGTGGTCAATAACCTCTCGGAGTTGGTTTAGCGATTGCTAAGGCGCGACGTCCTCGCACGTTCGTAGTCGGATCGTCAAAGTTGACTTCCACCAAAGCGAAATCCACCATCTCATCGAAAGACGGGACACCTTTGCCTCTATCAAGTGGTATCAGATTTCCAGGTTGCTCGGTGAGATTTTACAGTTTTTCGTAGTTTAGATCGAGTCTGTTCTTCATACCTACAGTCCACGAAAAAGCCACAAAAAAAATTAGGGTTAGTTCATCATATCCGAACCAATCTGAGCCTTTGCATAATCTTTTTAGGGTTTTGCTTTGTTGAATTTGCGGTTGCATCGTCGTGTCTAGTTGCTGGTCTTAGAGTCTAGTCTTTTAGAGTTTCGAGTTCTGGTCATAAGTTGTCACGCCGCCGCCGCACCATCATCATCACCCCTGCCATCTACCACCACCGCTTATCCGCCACCGCTTCGAATCCGTATACATATACCACCACAGCTGTCATATACCACCACCGCTGCCATCTACCACCATATATCCACCACCAATCCGAGTTTTTGTCATATTAGGTTTGTTTTCGAGATCCATCTAGATTCCGATTCGTGTTTCCTTGCCGGAGTAGGTTTCGGAAAAAAAAAGAGTCGGGTAGCCACGCTCCGTTTAGGCCCAAAATTTTTCGAAAACGCATTTTTCGAAAAAATTTCTGGCTATCCTATTTTTAGGTGTTTCTGAGTGTTTTGAGACAGGTGCCATTATAGGAAGTTTTTTTTGACCCGTTTCCAGTTTTTGGGTCCGGGCAGTCAAAAAAAAAATTGGTCAAAAAAATTTCGTGCCCATCCTGTCAGTTTGAGCTAAGAAGAGTTTTGAGACACTCGCCATTATAGTGATTTTTCGCAAAAAAAAAAGCAGCGCAAAAAAAAAAGAGCGCAAAAAAAAAGAGCGAAAAAAAAATTCCAGAGTGTGCTTTTCCCTTGTTTACGTGCCGCGCCGTGATTTTGTTAGTGTTCTAGGCTCGCGTCTCTAGCACAGTCTAGCCTAGGACCAGCACAGTACCGTCGTTGAGCGTTTATTCAACTTTGCATCTCTGAATTGATTATTGCTGACCCTTTTTGCTACCATATTATAAGCCTTCCCAGCTCCACGTACATCTACGTCGTGCGTTTGACTCTCCCTGGTAATCGCTCTATCCACCTGCCGATCACCGCCTGCTGCTGGGTAAGAACTGGTAAGAATTTGAGATTTGCTTGACGGATTTGTGACACCCACCACCACCACTTGTTCGTAGTCTGTAGGATCATATTCTTGTGTGTTTCTATTGCTGCTAACCATGCCAGGATCACAAGCCGACGAGATTGACTGGGAGAATTTATCGAACAAGGAGCTTCATGATAAGTTTCAGCAAATGATGACTGAACAGGTGCAAGATGTGCTGAACAATTTTGAAGAGGCCATGGAGAAGATCACTGGCTTTGAGAAGACGTTCGAAACAAAGCTCGATAACAAGTTTAATGAATTGCTCGCGCGTCTTCCACCACCACCACCCGCTGCACCTAACGCACCTCTCCAACAACAACAACAACGACTACCTCCACGTCGCGAAGCAGACCTCCGCCGAGCAAGCCGTGTTCCTCTTGCGTTTGGCCAAACTGTTGGTGCTGCTGTTGATACTTCTGTGGCTCCTACTGCTGATGCGGAGGAGGATGATTATGTGGGAGATTATGAGGATGAGGTTGATCAAAATCAACACTACGTGCAGCCACCTGTACCACCACCAGCAGGTCGACCTCAGGTATATATTCGTAATGGTAGGCCTGCACCACCACCTCAGGTACGAGATGATGTCCATATTCCTAAACTGAAATTGAATATTCCACCATTTGAGGGTAGATATGTTCCTGATATATATCTTACTTGGGAGTTAGAAACTGAACAACGATTTACATGTTTACAATATCCTGAGGAGAGACGAGTTGCTGCTGCTGTTTCTGCTTTCACTAGTTTTGCATGTGTATGGTGGTCTGAACATTGTAGATTGTATCCTATTCCAACTACTTGGGCCGCTTTGAAAACTGCTATGCGTACGCGTTGGGTTCCACCATATTATCAACGTGAATTGCTTCAAAAATTACAGCGCTTAAGACAAGGAAAAAATTCTGTAGAAGAATATTATCAGGAATTACGAACTAGAATGATTAGATGTGGTATTGTTGAGGAGAATGAAGCTATGCTTGCACGTTTTCTGGGTGGATTAAATAGAGAGATTCAGACCATTCTAGACTATAAGGAGTATACTAATATCACTCGTTTATTCCATCTTGCTTGTAAAGCTGAACGTGAAGTGCAGGATCGACAAGCATTGGGGCGAACTAACTTTTCTGCAGGCCAACCTTCATCATGGACACCACGTGCATCTTCTACTTCAACTGCACCAGCACCTCCATCCGGTGACCTCCAGCCGTGATACAAGAAAACAGGCACAACCACCATTATCTGCCAAGAGCGCACCTGCGGGGCCTGCACATCGTTCTTCTTCTTCCATGGCATCAACAGGGCACACAAGTGATATTATTTGTCGTCGTTGTAAGGGAGGAGGTCATTATGCGAGAGAATGCAAATCTCCGCGTGTGATGATTGCTACCGCGGATGGTGGATATGAGTCCGCTAGTGACTATGATGAGGAGACTTTGGCTCTTATTACACGTGAAGAACATGGTGGAGATGATTCTGATCATGAGACGCAATACATGGCTCCTGAAGACGCTGACAGGTATGAATGTTTAGTTGCTCAACGTGTTTTGAGTGTGCAGGTCACACAAGCTGAGCAAAATCAGAGGCACAATTTGTTCCATACCAAGGGAGTTGTGAAGGAACGTTCTGTGCTCGTCATAATAGACGGAGGGAGCTGCAACAACTTGGCTAGCATGGAGATGGTGGAGAAGCTTTCTCTCACCACAAGACCACATCCACATCCTTACTACATCCAATGGTTCAACAACAGCGGCAAGGTTAAGGTAACACGTACTGTTCGTGTGCATTTTAGTATCTCTACATATGCTGATTATGTTGATTGTGATGTGGTACCTATGCAAGCATGTTCCTTATTACTTGGTAGACCATGGCAATTTGATAAAAATTCTGTACACCATGGTAGAAACAATCACTATACTCTTGTTCATAAGGATAAAAATATTACTTTGCTTCCTATGACTCCTGATTCCATTTTGAAAGATGATATTAATAGAGCTAATAAAGCAAAACAGGAGACGAATAAGAGTGAAAATCAGATTGTGGCAAAAGAATTTGAGCAACAAATGAAGTCTAGTAATAAATCATCTAGTGTTGCTTCTGAAATTAAATTGAAAAGTGCATGTTTATTTGCCACCAAATCTGATATTGATGAGCTAGATTTCAGCAAATCTGTTTGCTATGCTTTTGTGTGCAAAGAGGCATTATTTTCATTCGAGGACGTGCCTTCCTCTTTGCCTCCTGCTGTCACTAACATTTTGCAGGAGTTCGCTGACGTCTTTCCACAAGACGTGCCACCGGGATTACCGCCTATTCGAGGGATTGAGCATCAGATTGACTTAATTCCCGGTGCTTCACTGCCAAACCGTGCACCATACCGTACCAATCCAGAGGAGACGAAGGAGATTATGCGCCAAGTACAAGAGCTTCTCGACAAAGGTTATATACGCGAATCCCTTAGTCCTTGTGCTGTTCCTATTATTCTAGTGCCGAAAAAGGATGGTACATCACGTATGTGTGTTTATTGTAGAGGCATTAATAATATTACTATTCGTTATCGTCATCCTATTCCTAGGCTAGATGATATGCTTGATGAATTGAGTGGCTCTACAATATTCTCCAAAGTTTATTTGCGTAGTGGCTACCATCAAATTCGTATGAAATTGGGAGATGAATGGAAAACAGCATTTAAAACTAAGTTTGGATTATATGAGTGGTTAGTCATGCCTTTTGGGTTAACTAATGCACCTAGTACTTTCATGAGATTAATGAACGA
This sequence comes from Triticum dicoccoides, assembly GCF_002162155.2. Taxonomy (NCBI): domain Eukaryota; kingdom Viridiplantae; phylum Streptophyta; class Magnoliopsida; order Poales; family Poaceae; genus Triticum; species Triticum dicoccoides. The sequence continues at coordinate 48,978 of NW_021261614.1, forward strand.
AGTTTTACGTGCTTTCATTGGACGATTTCTGGTAGTTTACTTTGATGACATACTGATTTATAGCAGATCTTTGGAAGAACATTTGGAACATTTACGTGCTATTTTTATTGCTCTACGTGATGCACGTTTGTTTGGTAACCTTGGGAAGTGCACCTTTTGCACCGACCGAGTATCTTTTCTTGGCTATGTTGTTACTCCACAGGGAATTGAAGTTGACAAAGCCAAGATTGAAGCTATTGAGAGTTGGCCGCAGCCCAAAACGGTCACACAAGTGAGGAGTTTTCTTGGCCTCGCTGGATTCTATAGGCGTTTTGTGAGAGATTTCAGCACCATTGCTGCACCTCTCAACGAGCTTACAAAGAAGGATGTGCCTTTTGTTTGGGGTACCGCACAGGAAGAAGCCTTCACGGTATTGAAAGATAAGTTGACTCATGCTCCTTTACTCCAACTTCCTGATTTTAATAAGACTTTTGAGCTTGAATGTGATGCTAGTGGAATTGGATTAGGAGGTGTGTTATTACAAGATGGCAAACCTGTTGCATACTTTTCTGAAAAATTGAGTGGGCCTAGTCTGAATTATTCTACTTATGATAAAGAATTATATGCTCTTGTTCGGACTTTAGAAACATGGCAACATTATTTATGGCCCAAAGAATTTGTTATACATTCTGATCATGAATCTTTGAAACATATTAAAAGTCATGCTAAACTGAATCGTAGACATGCTAAATGGGTTGAATTCATTGAGACTTTCCCTTATGTCATTAAACACAAGAAGGGAAAAGAAAATGTTATTGCTGATGCATTGTCTCGTCGCTATACTATGCTTTCACAACTTGACTTCAAAATATTTGGTTTGGAGACCATCAAAGATCAATATGTGCATGATGCTGATTTTAAAGATGTAATGCAGAATTGTAAAGAAGGAAGAATGTGGAACAAGTTTGTCGTTAACGATGGATTTGTGTTTCGTGCTAACAAGCTATGCATTCCAGCTAGCTCCGTTCGTCTTTTGTTGTTGCAGGAGGCGCATGGAGGAGGCTTAATGGGACACTTTGGCGTGAAGAAGACGGAGGACGTACTTGCTACACATTTCTTTTGGCCAAAGATGAGACGGGATGTTGAGCGTTTTATTGCTCGATGCACTACATGTCAAAAAGCTAAGTCACGACTCAATCCTCATGGTTTATATATGCCTTTGCCTGTACCTATTGTTCCTTGGGAGGATATATCTATGGACTTTGTTTTAGGTTTACCTCGAACAAAGAAGGGGAGGGATAGCATATTTGTTGTCGTGGATAGATTCTCAAAAATGGCACACTTTATACCATGTCATAAAAGCGATGATGCTGTTAATGTTGCTGATTTGTTCTTTCGTGAAATTATTCGCTTGCATGGTGTGCCAAATACTATTGTTTCAGATCGTGATACTAAATTTCTTAGCCATTTTTGGAGATGTTTATGGGCTAAGTTGGGGACTAAACTGCTTTTTAGTACTACTTGTCACCCCCAAACTGATGGACAAACTGAAGTAGTCAATAGAACGTTGTCTACTATGCTTAGGGCTGTTTTGAAGAATAATAAGAAAATGTGGGAGGAATGCTTGCCTCATATTGAATTTGCTTATAATCGTTCATTGCATTCTACTACTAAGATGTGCCCTTTTGAAGTTGTGTATGGTTTCCTACCTCGTGCACCTATTGATTTGTTGCCTCTTCCATCTTCGGAGAAGGTTAATTTTGATGCTAAACAACGTGCTGAATTTATTTTAAAAATGCATGAGTTAACTAAGGAAAACATTGAGCGCATGAATGCTAAATATAAACTTGCTGGAGATAAGGGTAGAAAACATGTTGTGTTTGCACCTGGAGATCTTGTTTGGTTACATTTGCGTAAGGATAGATTTCCTGATTTGCGCAAATCAAAGTTAATGCCACGTGCTGATGGTCCCTTTAAGGTGTTAGAGAAAATAAATGATAATGCATATAAACTTGAGCTGCCTGCAGATTTTGGGGTTAGTCCCACTTTTAACATTGCAGATTTGAAGCCTTATTTGGGTGAGGAAGATGAACTTCCGTCGAGGACGACTTCATTTCAAGAAGGGGAGGATGATGAGGACATCAATACAATTGTTACACCCACAGCCCCTGCTGCTATACATACTGGACCAATTACTAGAGCTCGTGCACGCCAACTAAATTGCCAGGTACTTTCGTTTCTTGGTAATGATTCTAATGTTCATGAGAATATGATGCTGCCTAAATTGGATACATTTGTTTTGCTTACAAATGAAGGGCCTAGCTTGGAGAAGGATGAACATTGGAGCAAGAACAAGCATGGAGATGATGGCATGCGCAAGGGGAACAAGAACGGAGTTACAAGTGATGATTTCAGGACTTTGAAGCCACCATAATGGGTGCATGAAGCCTTGGACGAAATATACAAGATGCCACTTCATAAATTTCGTCCCGAGGCTATTTTAGGTGCTGCGTCACCTTATTATTGGGCCAAGCTGATAGAGGCAAAGGTGTCCCGTCTTTCGATGAGATGATGGATATCGCTTTGGTGGAAGTCGACTTTCACGATCCGACTACGAACGTGCGAGGACGTCGCGCCTTAGCAATCGCTAAACCAACTCCGAGAGGTTATTGACCACGCCGGAGCACGATCAACCTGACCAGGAGGGTCTGTTTCCTGCGAGCAAACGAAGAACAAGCAAGAAACTAAGATTGCAATCTGGATATTGCGAATATAAGATGAAAGCTTTATTGATCAAGGTGGGGTTCTGTGACGCCTTTGTCTGGTCGTTGAACACAAACGAAGTACGCGAAGTTGCAGCTATGGCGAACTTTTAATCTAAACAAAACCCAAAGTCTAAACGATGCCCTAAGGGCTGTATATATGGAGGAAGAGGGGGGGAATTTCGTGGCCCTTGGTGGAGGGGTCCGAAATCAACCCTATCTCTTGTTTCCCCACACATACGGACTCTAAAAATAGCCTATACTTATGTATTTCGAAATTACATGGGCCTGGCTCAATAATAAGGTGACGCAGCACCTAAAATAGCCTCGGGACGAAATTTATGAAGTGGCATCTTGTATATTTCGTCCAAGGCTTCATGCACCCATTATGGTGGCTTCAAAGTCCTGAAATCATCACTTGTAACTCCGTTCTTGTTTCCCTTGCGCATGCCATCATCTCCATGCTTGTTCTTGCTCCAATGTTCATCCTTCTCCAAGCTAGGCCCTTCATTTGTAAGCAAAACAAATGTATCCAATTTAGGCAGCATCATATTCTCATAAACATTAGAATCATTACCAAGAAACGAAAGTACCTGGTAATTTAGTTGGCGTGCACGAGCTCTAGTAATTGGTCCAGTATGTATAGCAGCAGGGGCTGTGGGTGTAACAATTGTATTGATGTCCTCATCATCAGCATCATGCACATATTAATCTTTGATGGTCTCCAAACCAAATATTTTCAAGTCAAGTTGTGAAAGCATAGTATAGCGACGAGACAATGCATCAGCAATAACATTTTCTTTTCCCTTCTTGTGTTTAATGACATAAGGGAAAGTCTCAATGAATTCAACCCATTTAGCATGTCTACGATTCAGTTTAGCTTGACTTTTAATATGTTTCAAAGATTCATGATCAGAATGTATAACAAATTCTTTGGGCCATAAATAATGTTGCCATGTTTCTAAAGTCCGAACAAGAGCATATAATTCTTTATCATAAGTAGAATAATTCAGACTAGGCCCACTCAATTTTTCAGAAAAGTATGCAACGGGTTTGCCATCTTGTAATAACACACCTCCTAATCCAATTCCACTAGCATCACATTCAAGCTCAAAAGTCTTATTAAAATCAGGAAGTTGGAGTAAAGGAGCATGTGTCAACTTATCTTTCAATACGGAGAAGGCTTCTTCCTGTGCAGTACCCCAAAGAAAAGGCACATCTTTCTTTGTAAGCTCATTGAGAGGTGCAGCAATGGTGCTGAAATCTCTCACAAAACGCCTATAGAATCCAGCGAGGCCAAGAAAACTCCTCACGTGTGTGACCGTTTTGGGCTGCGGCCAACTCTCAATAGCTTCAATCTTGGCTTTATCAACTTCAATTCCCTGTGGAGTAACAACATAGCCAAGAAAAGATACTCGGTCGGTGCAAAAGGTGCACTTCCCAAGGTTACCAAACAAACGTGCATCACGTAGAGCAATAAAAACAGCACGTAAATGTTCCAAATGTTCTTCCAAAGATCTGCTATAAATCAATATGTCATCAAAGTAAACTACCACAAATCGTCCAATGAAAGCACGTAAAACTTCGTTCATTAGTCTCACGAAACTACTAGGCGCATTAGTTAACCCAAAAGGCATGACTAACCACTCATATAATCCAAACTTAGTTTTAAATGCTGTTTTCCATTCATCTCCCAATTTCATACGAATTTGATGGTATCCACTACGCAAATCAACTTTGGAGAATATTGTAGAGCCACTCAATTCATCAAGCATATCATCTAGCCTAGGAATAGGATGACGATAACGAATAGTAATATTATTAATGCCTCTACAATCAACACACATACGTGATGTACCATCCTTTTTCGGCACTAGAATAATAGGAACAGCACAAGGACTAAGTGATTCGCGTATATAACCTTTGTCGAGAAGCTCTTGTACTTGACGCATAATCTCCTTCGTCTCCTCTGGATTGGTACGGTATGGTGCACGGTTTGGCAGTGAAGCACCGGGAATTAAGTCAATCTGATGCTCAATCCCTCGAATAGGCGGTAATCCCGGTGGCACGTCTTGTGGAAAGACGTCAGCGAACTCCTGCAAAATGTTAGTGACAGCAGGAGGCAAAGAGGAAGGCACGTCCTCGAATGAAAATAATGCCTCTTTGCACACAAAAGCATAGCAAACAGATTTGCTGAAATCTAGCTCATCAATATCAGATTTGGTGGCAAATAAACATGCACTTTTCAATTTAATTTCAGAAGCAACACTAGATGGTTTATTATTAGGCTTCATTTGTTGCTCAAATTCTTTTGCCACAATCTGATTTTCACTCTTATTCGTCTCCTGTTTTGCTTTATTAGCTCTATTAATATCATCTTTCAAAGTGGAATCAGGAGTCATAGGAAGCAAAGTAATATTTTTATCCTTATGAACAAGAGTATAGTGATTGTTTCTACCATGGTGTACAGAATTTTTATCAAATTGCCAAGGTCTACCAAGTAATAAGGAACATGCTTGCATAGGTACCACATCACAATCAACATAATCAGCATATGTAGAGATACTAAAATGCACACGAACAGTACGTGTTACCTTAACCTTGCCGCTGTTGTTGAACCATTGGATGTAGTAAGGATGTGGATGTGGTCTTGTGGTGAGAGAAAGCTTCTCCACCATCTCCATGCTAGCCAAGTTGTTGCAGCTCCCTCCGTCTATTATGACGCGCACAGAACGTTCCTTCACAACTCCCTTGGTATGGAACAAATTGTGCCTCTGATTTTGCTCAGCTTGTGTGACCTGCACACTCGAAACACGTTGAGCAACTAAACATTCATACCTGTCAGCGTCTTCAGGAGCCATGTATTGCGTCTCATGATCAGAATCATCTCCACCATGTTCTTCACGTGTAATAAGAGCCAATGTCTCCTCATCATAGTCACTAGCGGACTCATATCCACCATCCGCGGTAGCAATCATCACACGCGGAGATTTGCATTCCCTCGCATAATGACCTCCTCCCTTACAACGACGACAAATAATATCACTTGTGTGCCCTGTTGATGCCATGGAAGAAGAAGAACGCTGTGCAGGCCCCGCAGGTGCGCTCTTGGCAGATAATGGTGGTTGTGCCTGTTTTCTTGTATCACGGCTGGAGGTGGCACCGGATGGAGGTGCTGGTGCAGTTGAAGTAGAAGATGCACGTGGTGTCCATGATGAAGGTCGGCCTGCAGAAAAGTTAGTTCGCCCCAATGCTTGTCGATCCTGCTGATGAGGACATCAATACAATTGTTACACCCACAGCCCCTGCTGCTATACATACTGGACCAATTACTAGAGCTCGTGCACGCCAACTAAATTACCAGGTACTTTCGTTTCTTGGTAATGATTCTAATGTTCATGAGAATATGATGCTGCCTAAATTGGATACATTTGTTTTGCTTACAAATGAAGGGCCTAGCTTGGAGAAGGATGAACATTGGAGCAAGAACAAGCATGGAGATGATGGCATGCACAAGGGGAACAAGAACGGAGTTACAAGTGATGATTTCAGGACTTTGAAGCCACCATAATGGGTGCATGAAGCCTTGGACGAAATATACAAGATGCCACTTCATAAATTTCGTCCCGAGGCTATTTTAGGTGCTGCGTCACCTTATTATTGGGCCAGGCCCATGTAATTTCGAAATACATAAGTATAGGCTATTTTTTTAGAGTCCGTATGTGTGGGGAAACAAGAGATAGGGTTCATTTCGGACTCCTCCACCAAGGGCCACAAAATTCCCCCCTCTTCCTCCATATATACAGCCCTTAGGGCATCGTTTAGACTTTGGGTTTTGTTTAGATTAAAAGTTCGCCATAGCTGCAACTTCGCGTACTTCGTTTGTGTTCAACGACCAGACAAAGGCGTCACAGACCCCCACCTTGATCAATAAAGCTTTCATCTTATATTCGCAATATCCAGATTGCAATCTCAGTTTCTTGCTTGTTCTTCATTTGCGCGCAGGAAACAGACCCTCGTGGTCAGGTTGATCGTGCTCCGGCGTGGTCAATAACCTCTCGGAGTTGGTTTAGCGATTGCTAAGGCGCGACGTCCTCGCACGTTCGTAGTCGGATCGTCAAAGTCGACTTCCACCAAAGCGAAATCCACCATCTCATCGAAAGACGGGACACCTTTGCCTCTATCAAAATGTCCCATACACCTGCAATTAGACAAAACACAAAAGTGTGTGAAGTATTTTTGTTCTGGATAACATAAATAGATTATTGAATAGTTTGCACTAGAAATCACCTGACAAATATGCATATATGCAATATTTTTGGTCATATCCAAGGTAGTCATGTCCTCATCACCATGCTTGTTCTTGCTCCAATGTCCATCCTTCTCCAAGCTAGGCCCTTCACTTGTAAGCAAAACAAATGTATCCAATTTAGGCAGCATCATATTCTCATGAACATGAGAATCATTACCAAGAAACGAAAGTACCTGATAATTTAATTGGCGTGCGCGAGCTCTAGTAATTGGTCCAGTATATGTAGCAGTCGGGGCTGTGGGTGTAACAATGGTATTGATGTCCTCATCAATCATGGTGACTAAAAACTTGTTCTACTTCAAGCTCCCAAGCTAGATAAATAGCAGGATTAAATCTACCCTCAAATGATGGTAAAGAGATAACCTGACCATATGCTTGTGTGTGTTGTCCCAACTCTCGTGATGGTGAAGATATGTCCGTCGTCCAAGAACTTCTATCTCTGGAACCTGTCATGATTAGTAGAAACAAGAACCAAAATTCGAGAATAATGTTCCTATGAACTACTACGATGTGGTTGTAAAGTGCTCACAGTAAAGCAAATATCAATATCTTACAAGTTCTTACCATGCGGCAGGTGGTGACAGGCAACCAGTGGTGTCAAACAACTCCGAAGATTGTGTAAAGCGATTGCCAGGGGAACGTGCATATACATGGTGTAGAAATATGTGGAGCTGGGTTGGCTATATATGGTAGCAAAAGATTAGCAATAATCAATTCAGAGATGCAATGTTGAATAAACCCTCAACGACGGTACTGTGCTGGTCCTAGGCTAGACCGAACTAGAGACGCGAGCCTAGAACACTAATGAGGTCATGTCGTAGCACAACCAGCATCAATGAAGGATACTAAGTAGCTCTGGACAGCAAGATATAAGTGAAGATCACAACGGCAGTAAAGATAATAATGTGAAACAACAGCCAAGCTGTTTTACTGAACAGTATACAAAACATATTCCAATCCGAATTCAACTACGAGATTGAGTCTAACAAGATCCGAATTTTATTTTTTTTCTCTTTTTTTTCCTCACACTTTTTTTTTCTTTCTCTCCTTTTTTTCTCTGACTTTTTTTTCTCTCGTTTTTTTCTCTCTTTTTTTCTCCCTCTTTCCAAAACAAACTAGATAAGATGCAGATTGGATCAAGTGAAGATGTGAACGATCTCAACTGTTATTATGACAATGAATGGTGGGTAGCACGTGGTGGAAATTGATGGATGGGTGGTGGAAAGCGGAAGAGATAATGATGCAGCGGTGGCGTGACTAATGTGAACAGAACTCGAAACTCTAAACGAACTAGACACTAAGACCAGCAACTCGACACGACGATGCAACCGATAATTCAACTATGCAAGCAATGAAAAGAAAATTGCAAAGGCTCAGACTGGCTTGGAACAAGGATGAATAGATCTAACTCTTTTTTGTGGCTTTTTGTTGGACAATAGGTAAGAAAATGATAGAGGCGAGGGTGTCCCGATCTTTCGATGAGATGATAACTATCGATTTGGTGGAGACGACTTTGACGATCCGACTACAAACGTGCACGACGTTGCGCCTTAGCAATCGCTAAACCAATCTCCTGAGGTTACTGACGATGCCGGAAGCACGGTCAGCCTGACCACGAAGGTCTATTCCTGCAAGCAATCGAAGAACGAGCAAGAATATGATAAAGCAATCTGAATATTGCAAATATATATGAGGTATTGATAATGGTGGGGATCCGTAAGCGGTCTTGGTCTGGTCGTTGGACACAAACGAAGTACACGAAGTTGCAATGGCTAACTTTTAACTAAACAAATCCCAAGGAAAAGCTACTAGATGGATCTACTTATATAGGAGCAAGGGGTGGCGGCCAAGGAGGTGGGAGGACGTCCCAAGGCAGCCTAAAACTAAATCTAGGTCGTACAAGGCCAATGGGCCCAAGTGGAGGTGATGTAACACCTTTGGACTTGTAGTTTGACTCGGATTCTGCTGCAGCATCAGATTGTTTCGTCCACAACTCAACGCTCCGGACGAATTTGAAGGTGATTCCAATTGGGTTGGAAAGTGCACGAAATCTAGTTTCCAACAAAAAATGAATCACCCAATTCGGAGTCCGTATGAAAAACTTGTGTGCGATTTGAGTCAGGTATGTCTGTGCAGTCCAAATCTGAATCCAGAACGTGAGAGACTTGGACTCTATCTTCTCTTGGGCCAAAAGTGACGTGAGAGAACTTTTTGGACAGCAAATAAACATCTCTTTCTTCCTTATCTTCATATGTGGATTGTACAAATGTCCCATACACCTGCAATTAGACAAAACATAAAAGTGTGTGAAGTATTTTTGTTCTGGATAACATAAATAGATTATTGAATAGTTTGCACTAGAAATCACCTGACAAATATGCATATATGCAATATTTTTGGTCATATCCAAGGTAGTCATCTCCTCATCATCCTCCCCTTCTTGAAAATAAAGCCGTCCTCGGCGTTGCTTAATCTGAAATGTGGCTAACAAAAGAGACAAGGTGTACATGTTGTATATGTATATGTCATCCATTTTTACTTCCCTTGATTTTTGCATATATGACACATGAATAGATGAGTAACTTGCATAGTTCATAAAATCTAAAGCCAGAAAATTAGCACAAGAAGTAGAAGGCATGAAAATATTGCAACTCAGTTTGCACATATAAGTGAAGCTCTTATTCATTTCAAAAGATTGACAATGTTCATCATTAAACCATCCCAACGTTGGTGAATAAACCTTACTTGCATCAAATTTACATGCTACAACATGCTTAAATAAGCAAACATGCAATAAGTCATTCAACGCAGAATCATCACCAAGATTAGAGGTCATATCAAAATGATTAAACATTGGTTCTTTTGCATCAATAGTTAATTCAATGGGTGCACTCAAAATTGTTGGTATTTTAGTTGTTTGATCACATGGCAAAGTCAAATTATCAACGTAGTCCTCTAAAATAGGTGGTGTGATCAAAGTAGTGGGTAGCTCATCAGATGGTGCATTCAAATTGACAAGGCATTCATCATTCTCATGTAGAGATGGAAGATCAGTACCTTTGTCATTACCTCTTATGATCAACTCAGATGATGTAGCCACTCTCGGGGGTGATGTGTCACATGGTGCAGGTGATGTAGTCCTGACAACAACGGATGTGGTTGTCATAGTATGCCTAGTAGTTGACGGAACAATCATATCAACTCTTGGAATGTGCACCGTGCGCTTGTTCTCCTCGTGGCCAACACGTTGTTTTATTTCCTGTTCAGCTTTGCAAGCAAGATGAAACAAATGGTCCATAGGATAACACTCTTCATGAATTAGTATCTCTTGAATATCACGGTTTAATCCTCCCCAAAATCTATCCATAAAATCATCTTCACTTTCTTCTAAAGAGGAATGCAACAAGGTAGTTTGTAAATCATCATAATATTTTGTTATAGTTTCACTACCTTGTTTTAAGTGTTGCAACTTCTTAATCATGTCACGAGTATAATAAGCAGGGACGAAAGTATGTCGCATGGAAAGTTTCAAATCATCCCAAGTAGTAGGTATATAATCAGGGTGTAACCGACAATATTCACTCCACCAAACCAAAGCATAACCAGTGAAAGAACCAACCGCAACCTTAACCTTTTTATGTTCATTGAAATTATGGGAAGCAAATATATTTTTTATGTCGAACTCCCATTCAATATGTAAAGCAGGTTTAAAACGGCCATTAAATGGTGGTATAGATACATTAACCTGATCATGTGCATTTGGATGTTTGTGCACCTCTCGTGACGGTTGTGGTATTTGCAAAGGTGGTGGCACGTCTCCCGCGATCGACAAAGCCCATGAATTGACTCTGGATCCTGTCATGATTAGTAGAACAAGAAACAAAACCCAAAAATAATGTTCCTATAACTACTAGGATGTGGTGGTAAAACGCTCACAGTAAAGCAAATATCAATGTCTTACAAGTTCTTACCATGCAGCAGGCGGTGATCAGCAACCAGCGGTGTCAAGTAACTCCGAATATTGAGTAAAGCGATTGCCAGGGGAGCGTACGTATACACGGTGTAGAAATATGTGGAGCTGGGTTGGCTATATATGGTAGCAAAAGATTAGCAATAATCAATTCAAAGATGCAATGTTGAATAAACGCTCAACGACGGTACTGTGCTGGTCCTAGGCTAGACCGGACTAGAGACGCGAGCCTAGAACACTAATGAGGTCACGGCGTAGCACAACTAGCATCAATGAAGGATACTAAGTAGCTCTTGACAGCAAGATATAAGTGAAGATCACAACGACAGTGAAGATAATGATGAAAAACAACTGCCAAGCAGGATATACAACAACTCTCTCTCCAACTTTCCTCTTGAAAAGTTTGAGACAATTTTCTGATAAATTCTTTCAAAGAATGTGATGAGGACATCAATACAATTGTTACACCCACAACCCCTGCTGCTATACATACTGGACCAATTACTAGAGCTCGTGCACGCCAACTAAATTACCAGGTACTTTCGTTTCTTGGTAATGATTCTAATGTTCATGAGAATATGATGCTGCCTAAATTGGATACATTTGTTTTGCTTACAAATGAAGGGCCTAGCTTGGAGAAGGATGAACATTGGAGCAAGAACAAGCATGGAGATGATGGCATGCGCAAGGGAAACAAGAACGGAGTTACAAGTGATGATTTCAGGACTTTGAAGCCACCATAATGGGTGCATGAAGCCTTGGACGAAATATACAAGATGCCACTTCATAAATTTCGTCCCGAGGCTATTTTAGGTGCTGCGTCACCTTATTATTGGGCCAGGCCCATGTAATTTGGAAATACATAAGTATAGGCTATTTTTAGAGTCCGTATGTGTGGGGAAACAAGAGATAGGGTTGATTTCGGACTCCTCCACCAAGGGCCACGAAATTCCCCCCTCTTCCTCCATATATACAGCCCTTAGGGCATCGTTTAGACTTTGGGTTTTGTTTAGATTAAAAGTTCGCCATAGCTGCAACTTCGCGTACTTCGTTTGTGTTCAACGACCAGACAAAGGCGTCACAGAACCCCACCTTGATCAATAAAGCTTTCATCTTATATTCGCAATATCCAGATTGCAATCTCAGTTTCTTGCTTGTTCTTCGTTTGCTCGCAGGAAACAGACCCTCGTGGTCAGGTTGATCGTGCTCCGGCGTGGTCAATAACCTCTCGGAGTTGGTTTAGCGATTGCTAAGGCGCGACGTCCTCGCACGTTCGTAGTCGGATCGTCAAAGTCGACTTCCACCAAAGCGAAATCCACCATCTCATCGAAAGACGGGACACCTTTGCCTCTATCAATGTGCATTTGGATGTTTGTGCACCTCTCGTGACGGTTGTGGTATTTGCAAAGGTGGTGGCACGTCTCCCGCGATCGACAAAGCCCATGAATTGACTCTGGATCCTGTCATGATTAGTAGAACAAGAAACAAAACCCAAAAATAATGTTCCTATAACTACTAGGATGTGGTGGTAAAACGCTCACAGTAAAGCAAATATCAATGTCTTACAAGTTCTTACCATGCAGCAGGCGGTGATCGGCAACCAGCGGTGTCAAGTAACTCCGAATATTGAGTAAAGCGATTGCCAGGGGAGCGTACGTATACACGGTGTAGAAATATGTGGAGCTGGGTTGGCTATATATGGTAGCAAAAGATTAGCAATAATCAATTCAAAGATGCAATGTTGAATAAACGCTCAACGACGGTACTGTGCTGGTCCTAGGCTAGACCGGACTAGAGACGCGAGCCTAGAACACTAATGAGGTCACGGCGTAGCACAACTAGCATCAATGAAGGATACTAAGTAGCTCTTGACAGCAAGATATAAGTAAAGATCACAACGGCAGTGAAGATAATGATGAAAAACAACTGCCAAGCAGGATATACAACAACTCTCTCTCTCCAACTTTCCTCTTGAAAAGTTTGAGACAATTTTCTGATAAATTCTTTCAAAGAATGCTACTAACTCAAGCTTTCCAATGCAAAAAGAATCACTCAATTCCGAGTTGATATGATGAGTCAAAGAATTCTAAAACTGGCCTGAAATATTGGAACAAGCTGTGTTCACGAACTTCGGAGGGCAAAAAGACCTATTTAGAAGCCGATTTTGAGGTATCAAATATTGAACTGGCTTCTGCAACTATTTAGATGCGGCTCGTTGCTAGCTTCAATTTGAGTACTCACGGAGCCAAAACGGACTTCGTATGAGGAAGATACACCTGTTTTACTGAACAATGCGCAAAACAGATTCCAATCCGAATTCAGGTACGAGATTGATTCTAGATAGATCCAATTTTTTTTCTCTCTTTTTTTTTCTCACGCTTTTTTTTTCTTTTTCTTCTCTCTTTTTCTTTTTTTTTCTTTCCTTTTTCTCTTTCTTTTTTTCTCTTTCCAAGACAAACTAGATAAGATGCAGATTGGATCAGGCGAAGATGTGAATGACCTCAACTATGATTATGACAATGAACAGTGCGTAGCACGTGGTGGAAATTAATAGATGGGATGGTGGACAGCGGAAGGGATAATGATGCAGCGGCGGCGTGACTAATGTGAACAGAACTCGAAACTCTAAAGGAACTAGACGCTAAGACCAGCAACTGACACGACGATGCAACCGATAATTCAACTATGCAAGCAATGAATAGAAAATTGTAAAGGCTCAGACTGGCTTGGATAAAGGATGAACAGATCTAACTTTTTTTTGTGTGGCTTTTTCTTGGACAATAGGTAAGAAAATAAATCTAATCTAGGAAAACTGGAAATTCTCACCGAGCAACCTGAAAACTGATACCACTTGATAGAGGCGAGGGTGTCCCGATCTTTCGATGAGATGATAACTATCGATTTGGTGGAGACGACTTTGACGATCCGACTACAAACGTGCACGACGTTGCGCCTTAGCAATCGCTAAACCAATCTCCTGAGGTTACTGACGATGCCGGAAGCACGGTCAGCCTGACCATGAATGTCTATTCCTGCAAGCAATCAAAGAACGAGCAAGAATATGATAAAGCAATCTGAATATTGCAAATATATATGAGGTATTGATAATGGTGGGGATCCGTAAGCGGTCTTGGTCTGGTCGTTGGACACAAACAAAGTACACGAAGTTGCAATGGCTAACTTTTAACTAAACAAATCCCAAGGAAAAGCTACTAGATGGATCTACTTATATAGGAGCAAGGGGTGGCGGCCAAGGAGGTGGGAGGACGTCCCAAGGCAGCCTAAAACTAAATCTAGGTCGTACAAGGCCAATGGGCCCAAGTGGAGGTGATGTAACACCTTTGGACTTGTAGTTTGACTCGGATTTTGCTGCAGCATCAGATTGTTTCGTCCACAACTCAACGCTCCGGACGAATTTGAAGGTGATTCCAATTGGGTTGGAAAGTGCACGAAATCTAGTTTCCAACAAAAAAGAATCACCCAATTCGGAGTCCGTATGAAAAACTTGTGTGCGATTTGAGTCAGGTATGTCTGTGCAGTCCAAATCTGAATCCAGAACGTGAGAGACTTGGACTCTATCTTCTCTTGGGCCAAAAGTGACGTGAGAGAACTTTTTGGACAGCAAATAAACATATCTTTCTTCCTTATCTTCATATGTGGATTGTACAAATGTCCCATACACCTGCAATTAGACAAAACATAAAAGTGTGTGAAGTATTTTTGTTCTGGATAACATAAATAGATTATTGAATAGTTTGCACTAGAAATCACCTGACAAATATGCATATATGCAATATTTTTGGTCATATCCAAGGTAGTCATGTCCTCATCAGAAAATAAATCTAATCTAGGAAAACTGGAAATTCTCACCGAGCAACCTGAAAACTGATACCACTTGATAGAGGCGAGGGTCCCGATCTTTCGATGAGATGATAACTATCGATTTGGTGGAGATGACTTTGACGATCCGACTACAAACGTGCACGACGTTGCGCCTTAGCAATCGCTAAACCAATCTCCTGAGGTTACTGACGATGCCGGAAGCCCGATCAGCCTGACCATGAAGGTCTATTCCTGCAAGCAATCGAAGAACGAGAAAGAATATGATAAAGCGATTGTAATATTGGAAATATATATGAGGTATTGATAATGGTGGGGATCCGTAAGCGGTCTTGGTCTGGTCGTTGGACACAAACAAAGTACACGAAGTTGCAATGGCTAACTTTTAACTAAACAAATCCCAAGCAAAAAGCTACTAGATGGATCTACTTATATAGGAGCAAGGGGTGGCGGCCAAGGAGGTGGGAGGACGTCCCAAGGCAGCCTAAAACTAACCCTAGGTCGTACAAGGCTCATGGGCCCAAGTGGAGGTGATGCAACACCTTTGGGCTTGTAGTTTGACTCGGATTCTGCTGCAACGTCAGATTGTTTCGTTCGTAACTCAACGCTCCGGACGAATTTGAAGGTGAATCCAATTGGGTTGGAAAGAGCACGAAATCTAGTTTCCAACAAAAAAAGAATCACCCAATTCGGAGTCCGTATGAAAAAGTTGTTGGCGTTTTGAGTCAGGTATGTCTGTGCAGTCCGAATCTGAATCCAGAACGTGAGAGACTTGGACTCTATCTTCTCTTGGCCCAAAAGTGACGTGAGAAGGACTTTTTGAACACAACCTAAACTTCTCCTTTTCCCTTATCTTCATATGTGGATTGTACAAATGTCCCATACACCTGCAATTAGACAAAACACAAAAGTGTGTGAAGTATTTTTGTTCTGGATAACATAAATAGATTATTGAATAGTTTGCATTAGAAATCACCTAACAAATATGCATGTATGCAATATTTTTGGTCGTATGCAAGGTAGTCATGTCCTCATCATTGCGTGCATTCGCTCTCATGTTGAATCAAAGGGATCAAAATGACGGTGCCTAAGGATACTAACGAATATTGCCAGACATATGGAAAGCATCCATCATGCAAGCAGACAAGTATTGCAGAGCAATAAGCTACTAAGGATTTTTGGAGGATCGAATAGTATTTCGATGACCATTGTGAAGCACATGAACAACTGGGGGATGAGCGGATACTCAATAAGTGCGAGAATTATCCGTAGGGGTATTCAGGTGACAAAGAACAGCAAGGCAGTAAGCTCAAAGGATTATCGAAACAACGACGAGTATTTCGGGGTATCTTGTAATAACAAGACCAACTGGGAATAAAAGTAAGAACGACAGGTGTAAGTATTTATCCGTAGGGATTTTTCGGTGGTAGGGAATTGCAAAAGCAACAGGCCCAAGGTCTGGAGAAAATATCGGAGAGTATTGTCAGAATCTTCTGTTGAAGCAGTCGATCATCCGTAATGAAAGGGTTCTCTGGCAGGAAGTGGTAACGAGAACCTAGAGTTAGATTTTAGCAAAATCATTTAACCCGAGTAGAAGAGAGTGAGAGTCCCAGAGTAAGGATCGAGGAGTAAAAGATCCTAATACCACCCAGATGGCGACGTGGGCCCGTAAGGCACACAACCATGTTAGTAAAAGTTTTGCAATGATTAGACTCAACTTCGGCCAAGGAGTTTGGAAGGGGGATTCCTATAGGCAGTCGGCTCTGATACCAACTTGTGACGCCCCCGATTCAATCGTACACTAATCATACACGCAAACATGTATGATCAAGATCAGGGACTCACGGGAAGATATCACAACACAACTCTACAAATAAAAAAAGTCATACAAGCATCATATTACAAGCCAGGGGCCTCGAAGGCTCGAATACAAGAGCTCGATCATAGACGAGTCAGCGGAAGCAACAATATCTGAGTAGAGACATAAGTTAAAAAAGTTTGCCTTAAGAAGGCTAGCACAAACTGGGATACAGATCGAAAGAGGCGCATGCCTCCTGCCTGGGATCCTCCTAAACTACTCTTGGTCATTGTCAGCGGGCTGCACGTAGTAGTAGGAACCTCCCGAGTAGTAGTAGTCATCATCAATGGTGGCGTCTGGCTCCAGGGCTCCAACGTCTGGTCGCAGCAATCGAGTATAGAAAGGGGGAAAAGGGGGAGCAAAGCAACCGTGAGTACTCATCCAAAGTACTCGCAAGCAAGGAGCTACACTACATATGTATGCATTGGTATCAACTGGAATAAGGCTATCATATGTGGACTGAACTGCAGAATGCCAGAATAAGAGGGGGATAGCTAGTCCTTTCGAAGACTACGCTTCTGGTAACCTCCATCTTGCAGCAGGAGAAGAGAGTAGATGGTAAGTTGATAGAGGCGGGGGTGTCCCGATCTTTCGATGAATGATAACTATCGATTTGGTGGAGACGACTTTGACGATCCGACTACAAACGTGCAGGACGTTGCGCCTTAGCAATCGCTAAACCAATCTCCTGAGGTTATTGACCACGCCGGAGCACAATCAACCTGACCACGAAGGTCTATTCCTGCAACCAATAGAAGAACAAGCAAGAATATGATAAAAGCAATCTGAATATTGCGAGTATATATGAAGTATTGATAAAGGTGGGGATCCGTAAGCGGTCTTGGTCTGGTCGTTGGACACAAACGAAGTACACGAAGTTGCAATGGCTAACTTTTAACTAAACAAATCCCAAGGAAAAGCTACTAGATGGATCTACTTATATAGGAGCAAGGGGTGGCGGCCAAGGAGGTGGGAGGACGTCCCAAGGCAGCCTAAAACTAAATCTAGGTCGTACAAGGCCAATGGGCCCAAGTGGAGGTGATGTAACACCTTTGGACTTGTAGTTTGACTCGGATTCTGCTGCAGCATCATATTGTTTCGTCCACAACTTAACGCTCCGGACGAATTTGAAGGTGATTCCAATTGGGTTGGAAAGTGCACGAAATCTAGTTTCCAACAAAAAATGAATCACCCAATTCGGAGTCCGTATGAAAAACTTGTGTGCGTTTTGAGTCAGGTATGTCTGTGCAGTCCGAATCTGAATCCAGAACGTGAGAGACTTGGACTTTATCTTCTCTTGGGCCAAAAGTGACGTGAGAGAACTTTTTGGACAGCAAATAAACATCTCTTTCTTCCTTATCTTCATATGTGGATTGTACAAATGTCCCATACACCTGCAATTAGACAAAACACAAAAGTGTGTGAAGTATTTTTGTTCTGGATAACATAAATAGATTATTGAATAGTTTGCACTAGAAATCACCTGACAAATATGCATATATGCAATATTTTTGGTCATATCCAAGGTAGTCATCTCCTCATCATCCTCCCCTTCTTGAAAATAAAGCCGTCCTCGGCGTTGGTTAATCTGAAATGTGGCTAACAAAAGAGACAAGGTGTACATGTTGTATATGTATATGTCATCCATTTTTACTTTCCTTGATTTTTGCATATATGACACATGAATAAATGAGTAACTTGCATAGTTCATAAAATCTAAAGCCAAAAAATTAGCACAAGAAGTAGAAGGCATGAAAATATTGCAACTCAGTTTGCACATATAAGTGAAGCTCTTATTCATTTCAAAAGATTGACAATGTTCATCATTAAATCATCCCAACATTGGTGAATAAACCTTACTTGCCTCAAATTTACATGCTACAACATGCTTAAATAAGCAAAAATGCAATAAGTCATTTAACACAGAATCATCACCAAGATTAGAGGTCATATCAAAATGATTAAACATTGGTTCTTTTGCATCAATAGTTAATTCAATGGGTGCACTCAAAATTGTTGGTATTTCAGTTGTTTGATCACATGGCAAAGTCAAATTATCAACGTAGTCCTCTAAAATAGGTGGTGTGATCAAAGTAGTGGGTAGCTCATCAGATGGTGCATTCAAATTGACAAGGCATTCATCATTCTCATGTAGAGATGGAAGATCAGTACCTTTGTCATTACCTCTTATGATCAACTCAGATGATGTAGCCACTCTCGGGGGCGATGTGTCACATGGTGGAGGTGATGTAGTCCTGACAACAACGGATGTGGTTGTCATAGTATGCCTAGTAGTTGAAGGAACAATCATATCAACTCTTGGAATGTGCACCGTGCACTTGTTCTCCTCGTGGCCAACACGTTGTTTTATTTCCTGTTCAGCTTTGCAAGCAAGATGAAACAAATGGTCCATAGGATAACACTCTTCATGAATTAGTATCTCTTGAATATCACGGTTTAATCCTCCCCAAAATCTATCCATAAAATCATCTTCACTTTCTTCTAAAGAGGAATGCAACAAGGTAGTTTGTAAATCATCATAACATTTTGTTACAGTTTCACTACCTTGTTTTAAGTGTTGCAACTTCTTAATCATGTCACGAGTATAATAAGCAGGGACGAAAGTATGTCGCATGGCAAGTTTCAAATCATCCCAAGTAGTAGGTATATAATCAGGGTGTAACCGACAATATTCACTCCACCAAACCAAAGCATAACCAGTGAAAGAACCAATCGCAACCTTAACCTTTTTATGTTCATTGAAATTATGGGAAGCAAATATATTTTTTATGTTGAACTCCCATTCAATATATAAAGCAGGTTTAAAACGGCCATTAAATGGTGGTATAGATACATTAACCTGATCATGTGCATTTGGATGTTTGTGCACCTCTCGTGACGGTTGTGGTATTTGCAAAGGTGGTGGCACGTCTCCCGCGATCGACAAAGCCCATGAATTGACTCTGGATCCTGTCATGATTAGTAGAACAAGAAACAAAACCCAAAAATAATGTTCCTATAACTACTAGGATGTGGTGGTAAAACGCTCACAGTAAAGCAAATATCAATGTCTTACAAGTTCTTACCATGCAGCAGGCGGTGATCGGCAACCAGCGGTGTCAAGTAACTCCGAATATTGAGTAAAGCGATTGCCAGGGGAGCGTACGTATACACGGTGTAGAAATATGTGGAGCTGGGTTGGCTATATATGGTAGCAAAAGATTACCAATAATCAATTCAAAGATGCAATGTTGAATAAACGCTCAACGACGGTACTGTGCTGGTCCTAGGCTAGACCGGACTAGAGACGCGAGCCTAAAACACTAATGAGGTCACGGCGTAGCACAACTAGCATCAATGAAGGATACTAAGTAGCTCTTGACAGCAAGATATAAGTGAAGATCACAACGGCAGTGAAGATAATGATGAAAAACAACTGCCAAGCAGGATATACAACAACTCTCTCTCCAACTTTCCTCTTGAAAAGTTTGAGACAATTTTCTGATAAGTTCTTTCAAAGAATGCTACTAACTCAAGCTTTCCAATGCAAAAAGAATCACTCAATTCCGAGTTGATATGAGGAGTCAAAGAATTCTAAAACTGGCCTAAAAAATTGGAACAAGCTGTGTTCACAAACTTCGGAGGGCAAAAAGACCTATTTAGAAGCCGATTTTGAGGTGTCAAATATTGAACTAACTTCTGCAACTATTTAGATGCGGCTCGTCGTTATCTTCAATTTGAGTACTCACGGAGCCAAAACGGACTTCGTATGAGGAAGATACACCTGTTTTACTGAACAGTGCGCAAAACAGATTCCAATCCGAATTCAGGTACGAGATTGATTCTAGATAGATCCAATTTTTTTTCTTCTCTCTTTTTTTCTCACGCTTTTTTTTTCTTTTTCTTCTCCCTCTTTTTCTTTTTTTTTCCTTTTTTTTCCTTTTTTCTCTTTTTTTTTTCTTTATCTTCTTTTTCTCCCTCTTTCCAAGACAAACTAGATAAGATGCAGATTCGATCAGGCGAAGATGTGAGTGACCTCAACTATGATTATGACAATAAACAATGCGTAGCACATGGTGGAAATTGGTGGATGGGATGGTGGACAGCGGATGGGATAATGATGCAGCGGCTGCGTGACTAATGTGAACAGAACTCGAAACTCTAAAGGAACTAGACACTAAGACCAGCAACTCGACACGGCGATGCAACCGATAATTCAATAATGCAAACAATGAAAAGAAAATTGCAAAGGCTCAATCTGGCTAGGACAAAGGATGAATAGATCTAACTTTTGTTTTGTGGCTTTTTCCTGGACAATAGGTAAGAAAATAAATCTAATCTAGGAAAAACTGGAAATTCTCACCGAACAACCTGAAAACTGATACCACTTGATAGAGGCGGGGGTGTCCCGATCTTTCGATGAGATGATAACTATCGATTTGGTGGAGACGACTTTGATGATCCGACTACAAACGTGCAGGACGTTGCGCCTTAGCAATCGCTAAACCAATCTCCTGAGGTTATTGACCACGCCGGAGCACAATCAACCTGACCACGAAGGTCTATTCCTGCAAGCAATCGAAGAACAAGCAAGAATATGATAAAAGCAATCTGAATATTGCGAGTATATATGAAGTATTGATAAAGGTGGGGATCCGTAAGCGGTCTTGGTCTGGTCGTTGGACACAAACGAAGTACACGAAGTTGCAATGGCTAACTTTTAACTAAACAAATCCCAAGGAAAAGCTACTAGATGGATCTACTTATATAGGAGCAAGGGGTGGCGGCCAAGGAGGTGGGAGGACGTCCCAAGGCAGCCTAAAACTAAATCTAGGTCGTACAAGGCCAATGGGCCCAAGTGGAGGTGATGTAACACCTTTGGACTTGTAGTTTGACTCGGATTCTGCTGCAGCATCATATTGTTTCGTCCACAACTTAACGCTCCGGACGAATTTGAAGGTGATTCCAATTGGGTTGGAAAGTGCACGAAATCTAGTTTCCAACAAAAAAAAATCACCCAATTCGGAGTCCGTATGAAAAACTTGTGTGCGTTTTGAGTCAGGTATGTCTGTGCAGTCCGAATCTGAATCCAGAACGTGAGAGACTTGGACTTTATCTTCTCTTGGGCCAAAAGTGACGTGAGAGAACTTTTTGGACAGCAAATAAACATCTCTTTCTTCCTTATCTTCATATGTGGATTGTACAAATGTCCCATACACCTGCAATTAGACAAAACACAAAAGTGTGTGAAGTATTTTTGTTCTGGATAACATAAATAGATTATTGAATAGTTTGCACTAGAAATCACCTGACAAATATGCATATATGCAATATTTTTGGTCATATCCAAGGTAGTCATGTCCTCATCATAAGTTCACCAAGTAACATCGCATAGCATAATCCTAACCGATGATTCTCCCCTCGTCGCCCTGTGAGAGAGCGGTCACCGGTTGTATCTGGCACTTAGAAGGGTGTGTTTTATTAAGTATCCGGTTCTAGTTGTCATAAGGTCAAGGTACAACTCCAAGTCGTCCTGTTACCGAAGATCACGGCTATTCGAATAGATTAACTTCCCTGTAGGGGTGCACCACATTTCCCAACACGCTCGATCCACTTTGTCCGGACACACTTTTCTGGGTCATGCCCGGCCTCGGAAGATCAACACGTCGCAGCCCTACCTAGGCACAACAGAGAGGTCAGCACGCCAGTCTAAATCCTATGGCGCAGGGGTCTGGGTCCATCGCCCTTTGCACACCTGCACGTTGTGAACGCGGCTGGAAGCAGACCTAGCCTAGCAGGCGTTCCAGTCCAATCCGGCGCGCGCCGCTCAGTCGTTGACATCACGAAGGCTTCGGCTGATACCACGACGTCGAGTGCCCATAACTGTCCCCCGTAGATGGTCAGTGCATATAGGCCAGTAGCCAGACTCAGATCAAATACCAAGATCTCGTTAAACGTGTTATCTTCAAATAACTGTGAACGCCGACCAGGGCAAGGCCCACCTCTCTACTAGGTAGTCTCAACCTGCCCTGTCGCTTCGCCACAAAGATCCACACAGAGGGCCATCGGGAAAGTATATCCTTCCAGCCCCCAATTTGTGAATCAACCGCGGGTACTCCTCGAGCCAACCCGACTTTGGTCATCACATGTATCATGTATAAAGTATATATTATATACCCGTGATCACCTTCCGAGTGGTCACGACCCGATAGTATAGCATGGCAGACGGACAAGAATGTAGGGCCACTGATGATAAACTAGCATCCTATACTAAGCATTAGGATTGCAGGTAAAGGTAACAACAGTAGTAGCAAGGACAGGCTATGCATCAGAATAGGATTAACGGAAAGCAGTAACATGCTACACTACTCTAATGCAAGCAGTAGAGAGAAGAGTAGGCGATATCTGGTGATCAAAGGGGGGCTTGCCTGGTTGCTCTGGCAAGAGAGAGGGGTCGTCAACGCTGTAGTCGTATTGGGTAGCAGCGACGTCGGTCTCGGTGTCTAGCGAGAGAAGAGGGGGAAGAAAAAATAAATATAATGCAAACAAATGCATGACGATGCATGGCATGACAAAGTGTGATGCTAGGTGTGCGCTAACGCGGTATGAGGTGGTACCTGTGAGGGGGAAACATCCCGGAAAATATCCCCAGTGTTTCGCCTTTTCGGACAGATGAACCGGAGGTGGAAAGTTGCGTGTTCTCTATGCTAGGGATGCATGGCGGACGAACGGGCCGCGTGTCCGGATTCGTCTCGTCGTTCTGAGCAACTTTCATGTACAAAGTTTTCCCATCGGAGTTGCGGTTGATTTTCTATAATTTTCCAAAGTTTTATCAATATTCTAGAATTTTGTGTTTAATTTAAATCCGAATTGACCAAGTCAATGTGACTAGTCAAAAGGAGATGTGGTGGCCCACATGTCATGGTCATAGGTGTAGATTACTTAGGCTAAATTAATTTAAACTAGGGGGCCACATGGCATTGTTTATATAGACTAATTAGCACTAAATTACAGCCTACCTAAATTAGCCCTAATTAATCCTAGCCTAATTAAACCATGGGCCGGCCGGTGGCATAGCCAGCAGTGGCTGCGTACACACACGCAACACACATAGCTAGGGGTTACTTTTGTTCCAACAAAGCATTTTGCGATTTTTATAGAATTTAATCGATGCCATATTTGAATTTGGTCCAATGGAATAATTTGGAGGTTGCTATGTGTACTCCCAACACAAATTAATTTCAATGAAATTAGACTTTGTTTGACCATAGTTTTGTTGCCATCCAGAGAGCAAAGAAGATGGAATTTGGTCCAAGGGGTAGCGGCAGTAGAGTAGCGAAACGCGGCGGCAGGAGTTAAGGAGTAGCAGCGGCGGCAGCAGCTATGCATCCGTAGTAGTAACAAGAAGCAGCAGTAGGAAGCAAGCGGGCAGGCACGGAGGCGCGCTGATGAGGACATGACTACCTTGGATATGACCAAAAATATTGCATATATGCATATTTGTCAGGTGATTTCTAGTGCAAACTATTCAATAATCTATTTATGTTATCCAGAACAAAAATACTTCACACACTTTTGTGTTTTGTCTAATTGCAGGTGTATGGGACATTTGTACAATCCACATATGAAGATAAGGAAGAAAGAGATGTTTATTTGCTGTCCAAAAAGTTCTCTCACGTCACTTTTGGCCAAGAGAAGATAGAGTCCAAGTCTCTCACGTTCTGGATTCAGATTCGGACTGCACAGACATACCTGACTCAAAACGCACACAAGTTTTTCATACGGACTCCGAATTGGGTGATTCTTTTTTTGTTGGAAACTAGATTTCGTGCACTTTCCAACCCAATTGGAATCACCTTCAAATTCGTCCGGAGCGTTGAGTTGTGGACGAAACAATCTGATGCTGCAGCAGAATCCGAGTCAAACTACAAGTCCAAAGGTGTTACATCACCTCCACTTGGGCCCATTGGCCTTGTACGACCTAGATTTAGTTATAGGCTGCCTTGGGACGTCCTCCCACCTCCTTGGCCGCCACCCCTTGCTCCTATATAAGTAGATCCATCTAGTAGCTTTTCCTTGGGATTTGTTTAGTTAAAAGTTAGCCATTGCAACTTTGTGTGCTTCGTTTGTGTCCAACGACCAGACCAAGACCACTTTTCGGATCCCCACCATTATCAATACTTCATACATATTCGCGATATTCAGATTGCTTTTATCATATTCTTGCTTGTTCTTCGATTGCTTGCAGGAATAGACCTTCGTGGTCAGGTTGATCGTGCTCCGGCGTGGTCAATAACCTCTCGGAGTTGGTTTAGCGATTGCTAAGGCACAACGTCGTTGCACGTTTGTAGTCGGATCGTCAAAGTCGTCTCCACCAAATCGATAGTTATCATCTCATCGAAAGATCGGGACACCCCGCCTCTATCAAGTGGTATCAGTTTTCAGGTTGCTCGGTGAGAATTTCCAGTTTTCCTAGATTAGATTTATTTTCTTACCTATTGTCCAAGAAAAAGCCACAAAAAAGAGTTAGATCTATTCATCCTTAGTCCAAGCCAGTCTGAGCCTTTGCAATTTTCTATTCATTGCTTGCATAGTTGAATTATCGGTTGCATCGTCGTGTTAGTTGCTGGTCTTAGTGTCTAGTTCTTTTAGAGTTTCGAGTTCTGTTCACATTAGTCACGCCGCCGCTGCATCATTATCCCTTCTGCTGTCCACCATCCCATCCATTAATTTTCACCACGTGCTACGCACTGTTCATTGTCATAATCATAGTTGAGGTCATTCACATCTTCGCCTGATCCAATCTGCATCTTATCTAGTTTGTCTTGGGAAGAGGGAGAAAAAAAAGATAGAGGAAAAAAAAGAGAGGAAAAAAAAAAGAGAGAGAAGAAAAAGAAAAAAAAAAGCGTGAGAAAAAAAAAGAGAAGAAAAAAAATCGGATCTATCTAGAATCAATCTCGTACCTGAATTCGGATTGGAATCTGTTTTGCGCACTGTTCAGTAAAACAGGTGTATCTTCCTCATACGAAGTCCGTTTTGGCTCCGTGAGTACTCAAATTGAAGCTAGCGACGAGCCGCATCTAAATAGTTACAGAAGCTAATTCAATATTTGACACCTCAAAATCGGCTTCTAAATAGGTCTTTTTGCCCTCTGAAGTTCGTGAACACAGCTTGTTCCAATTTTTCAGGCCAGTTTTAGAATTCTTTGACTCCTCATATCAACTCGGAATTGAGTGATTCTTTTTGCATTGGAAAGCTTGAGTTAGTAGCATTCTTTGAAAGAATTTATCAAAAAATTGTCTCAAACTTTTCAAGAGGAAAGTTGGAGAGAGAGTTGTTGTATATCCTGCTTGGCAGTTGTTTTTCATCATTATCTTCACTGCCGTTGTGATCTTCACTTATATCTTGCTGTCAAGAGCTACTTAGTATCCTTCATTGATGCTAGTTTTGCTACGCCGTGACCTCATTAGTGTTCTAGGCTCGCGTCTCTAGTCCGGTCTAGCCTAGGACCAGCACAGTACCGTCGTTGAGCGTTTATTCAACATTGCATCTTTAAATTGATTATTGGTAATCTTTTGCTACCATATATAGCCAACCCAGCTCCACATATTTCTACACCGTGTATACGTACGCTCCCCTGGCAATCGCTTTACTCAATATTCGGAGTTACTTGACACCGCTGGTTGTCGATCACCGCCTGCTGCATGGTAAGAACTTGTAAGACATTGATATTTGCTTTACTGTGAGCGTTTTACCACCACATCCTAGTAGTTATAGGAACATTATTTTTGGGTTTTGTTTCTTGTTCTACTAATCATGACAGGATCCAGAGTCAATTCATGGGCTTTGTCGATCGCGGGAGACGTGCCACCACCTTTGCAAATATCACAACCGTCACGAGAGGTGCACAAACATCCAAATGCACATGATCAAGTTAATGTATCTATACCACCATTTAATGGCCGTTTTAAACCTGCTTTATATATTGAATGGGAGTTCAACATAAAAAATATATTTGCTTCCCATAATTTCGATGAACATAAAAAGGTTAAGGTTGCGGTTGGTTCTTTCACTGGTTATGCTTTGGTTTGGTGGAGTGAATATTGTCGGTTACACCCTGATTATATACCTACTACTTGGGATGATTTGAAACTTGCCATGCGACATACTTTCGTCCCTGCTTATTATACTCGTGACATGATTAAGAAGTTGCAACACTTAAAACAAGGTAGTGAAACTGTAACAAAATATTATGATGATTTACAAACTACCTTGTTGCATTCCTCTTTAGAAGAAAGTGAAGATGATTTTATGGATAGAATTTGGGGAGGATTAAACCGTGATATTCAAGAGATACTAATTCATGAAGAGTGTTATCCTATGGACCATTTGTTTCATCTTGCTTGCAAAGCTGAACAGGAAATAAAACGACGTGTTGGCCACGAGGAGAACAAGCGCACGGTGCACATTCCAAGAGTTGATATGATTGTTCCTTCAACTACTAAGCATACTATGACAACCACATCCATTGTTGTCCGGACTACATCACCTCCACCATGTGACACATCGCCCCCGAGAGTGGCTACATCATCTGAGTTGATCATAAGAGGTAATGACAAAGGTACTGATCTTCCATCTCTACATGAGAATGATGAATGCCTTGTCAATTTGAATGCACCATCTGATGAGCTACCCACTACTTTGATCACACCACCTATTTTAGAGGACTACATTGATAATTTGACTTTGCCATGTGATCAAACAACTGAAATACCAACAATTTTGAGTGCACCCATTGAATTAACTATTGATGCAAAAGAACCAATGTTTAATCATTTTGATATGACCTCTAATCTTGGTGATGATTCTGTGTTGAATGACTTATTGCATGTTTGCGTATTTAAGCATGTTGTAGCATGTAAATTTGATGCAAGTAAGGTTTATTCACCAATGTTGGGATGGTTTAATGATGAACATTGTCAATCTTTTGAAATGAATAAGAGCTTCACTTATATGTGCAAACTGAGTTGCAATATTTTCATGCCTTCTACTTCTTGTGCTAATTTTTTGGCTTTAGATTTTATGAACTATGCAAGTTACTCATCTATTCATGTGTCATATATGCAAAAATCAAGGGAAGTAAAAATGGATGACATATACATATACAACATGTACACCTTGTCCCTTTTGTTAGCCACATTTCAGATTAAGCAACGCCGAGGACGGCTTTATTTTCAAGAAGGGGAGGATGATGAGGACATGACTACCTTGGATATGACCAAAAATATTGCATATATGCATATTTGTCAGGTGATTTCTAGTGCAAACTATTCAATAATCTATTTATGTTATCCAGAACAAAAATACTTCACACACTTTTGTGTTTTGTCTAATTGCAGGTGTATGGGACATTTGTACAATCCACATATGAAGATAAGGAAGAAAGAGATGTTTATTTGCTGTCCAAAAAGTTCTCTCACGTCACTTTTGGCCAAGAGAAGATAGAGTCCAAGTCTCTCACGTTCTGGATTCAGATTCGGACTGCACAGACATACCTGACTCAAAACGCACACAAGTTTTTCATACGGACTCCGAATTGGGTGATTCTTTTTTTGTTGGAAACTAGATTTCGTGCACTTTCCAACCCAATTGGAATCACCTTCAAATTCGTCCGGAGCGTTGAGTTGTGGACGAAACAATCTGATGCTGCAGCAGAATCCGAGTCAAACTACAAGTCCAAAGGTGTTACATCACCTCCACTTGGGCCCATTGGCCTTGTACGACCTAGATTTAGTTCTAGGCTGCCTTGGGACGTCCTCCCACCTCCTTGGCCGCCACCCCTTGCTCCTATATAAGTAGATCCATCTAGTAGCTTTTCCTTGGGATTTGTTTAGTTAAAAGTTAGCCATTGCAACTTCGTGTGCTTCGTTTGTGTCCAACGACCAGACCAAGACCACTTTTCGGATCCCCACCATTATCAGTACTTCATACATATTCGCGATATTCAGATTGCTTTTATCATATTCTTGCTTGTTCTTCGATTGCTTGCAGGAATAGACCTTCGTGGTCAGGTTGATCGTGCTCCGGCGTGGTCAATAACCTCTCGGAGTTGGTTTAGCGATTGCTAAGGCACAACGTCGTTGCACGTTTGTAGTCGGATCGTCAAAGTCGTCTCCACCAAATCGATAGTTATCATCTCATCGAAAGATCGGGACACCCCGCCTCTATCACGCGCGGGCATGGCGTTTACGCGACAAGCGCAGAGGCATGAACAGCAGTACGCGGCAAGCAACGTCGACAGCAGAAGCAGGTCGGGCACGAGCGAGCGCACGGGCAAGGGGACGCGGGTGTGGCGGGCAGAGGCTCACGGTGTGGCCAAAGGGCTTGAGGACGCGCACGGTACGGCTGTGAGCTTCGATCGCGATGAAAATGTCGGCTAAGGCAGGAATTCGACTACTAGGGAGAGGGCTTTCAAGCAAGTTCTCACTGGGGAGCACAAGAAAGGCTTAGCGAGGGACGGGAGCAGCAGAGGGTGCCGGAATCGACTGTGGTGCCGTGGTGGCCAAAGGTGGAAGAAGGCCTCGATCCGCTCGACTCAGCGCGTTCCAGGTCGATCCGTGGACGTAGTCGAAGTAGCGGACGGCGATGAATCCTGGGGACAGAGTCTTAGGTGCCCGGGAGCTTAGTGAGTGCGGGAACGGCGAAGGCCATGGCGGTGGTGGTTCGGCCGAGCGGGGGCGGGGAGGCCGATGGCGACGCGAGGAAGGGAGGGGGGTGGAGCTAGGGTTCGTGGGGAGTCGGGCGAAGCCTTATAGGCGGGGGCAGGGGGCGGATGGCCGCCACACACGGCCATCGCCGGTGGATGGCCGCCACGGCACCCCTCCCTCGTGTAGCGAGAGGTGGGAGGCAAGTGGGGGGGTTGGCCTGGGCCGTATTGCTAGATGGGCCAAGGGGCCCAGTAGATTAGGTTTCTAATCCTTTTACTAGTATTTTTCCATTTACTTATCTGTTTATTTACTTAGCTACTATTTTGTACTTTCTTTTTACATCAATTACTTTTGTAAAATGTAAAACCTTGCCATATAATTACTATGCATTATTTTACTCTACCACAAAAAGTTTGGGTTCAAAATAATTTATTAAGTTTGAGTTCATATTTAAATTGGATAAAAGGTGTTGTTGGTCCATTGTTTTAATATCTAGAGGCAATTTTATATTTTTCAAAATGTTAATTCTTTCATGACAAATTGTTAGTGAATATTTGCAACCTATCGAACATTTTTGTTTTACCGTTTTCAGAAATAATAATTTGACTTGTTATTTAAAATTTTGAATTGTTTTTGAACCTTCGCGAGATTAATAATAGTAATCGCAGTGACATGGCATCATTAGCAGAGATTCACTGTAGTTTAATTATCCGGGCATCACACCTTAGTACTCTTAGGGTGTTAATCACATAGCGATGTGAACTAGATTACTGAATCTAGTAAACCCTTTGGGTGTTGGTCACATGACGATGTGAACTATGAGTGTTAATCACATAGTAATGTGAAGTATATGTGTTAAATCACATGGCGATGTGAACTAGATTATTGACTCTAGTGCAAGTGGGAGACTGAAGGAAATATGCCCTAGAGGCAATAATAAAGTTATTATTTATTTCCTTATATCATGATAAATGTTTATTATTCATGCTAGAATTGTATTAACCGGAAACATGATACATGTGTGAATACATAGACAAACAGAGTGTCACTAGTATGCCTCTACTTGACTAGCTCGTTGATCAAAGATGGTTATGTTTCCTAGCCATAGACATGAGTTGTCATTTGATTAACGGGATCGTGTCATTAGAAAAATGATGTGATTGACTTGACCCATTCCGTTAGCTTAGCACTTGATTGTTTAGTATGTTGCTATTGCTTTCTTCATGACTTATACATGTTGCTATGACTATGAGATTATGCAACTCCCGTTTACTTGAGGAACACTTTGTGTGCTACCAAACATCACAACGTAACTGGGTGATTATAAAGGTGTTGTACAGGTGTCTCCGAAGGTACTTGTTGAGTTGGCGTATTTCGAGATTAGGATTTGTCACTCCGATCGTTGGAGAGGTATCTCTGGGCCCACTCGGTAATACACATCACTATAAGCCTTGCAAGAATTGTAACTAATGAGTTAGTTGCGGGATGATGTATTACAAAACGAGTAAAGAGACTTGCCGGTAACGAGATTGAACTAGGTATTGAGATACCGACGATCGAATCTCGAGCAAGTAACATACCGATGACAGAGGGAACAACATATGTTGTTATGCGGTTTGACCGATAAAGATCTTCGTAGAATATGTAGGAGCCAATATGAGCATCCAGGTTCCGCTATTGGTTATTGACCGGAGATGTGTCTCGGTCATGTCTACATAGTTCTCGAACCCGTAGGGTCCGCACGCTTAACGTTCGGTGACGATTTGTATTATGAGGTATGTGATTTGATGTATCGAAGGTAGTTCGGAGTCCCGGATGAGATCGTGGACAAGACGAGGATTCTCGAAATGGTCGAGACATAAAGATCGATATATTGGACGACTATATTCGGACATCGGAAAGGTTCTGCGTGATTCGGGTATTTTTTGAAGTACCGGAGAGTTACGGGAATTCATATTGGACCTTAATGGGCCATACGGGAAAGGAGAGAAAGGCCTCAAAAGGTGGCCGCACCCCTCCCCATGGTATGGTCCGAATTGGACTAGGGAGGGGGGGCGCCCCCTTCCTTCCTTCTCCTTTTCCCTTCCCCTTTTCCTATTCCATATGGGAGGAGGAATCCTACTAGGACTCCCTAGTCCTAGTAGGACTCCACACTTCTGGCGCGCCCTAGGGGCTGGCCGGCCTCCCCTCCATTCTGATGAGGACATCAATACAATTGTTACACCCACAGCCCCTGCTGCTATACATACTGGACCAATTACTAGAGCTCGTGCACGCCAACTAAATTACCAGGTACTTTCGTTTCTTGGTAATGATTCTAATGTTCATGAGAATATGATGCTGCCTAAATTGGATACATTTGTTTTGCTTACAAATGAAG
This sequence comes from Triticum dicoccoides, assembly GCF_002162155.2. Taxonomy (NCBI): domain Eukaryota; kingdom Viridiplantae; phylum Streptophyta; class Magnoliopsida; order Poales; family Poaceae; genus Triticum; species Triticum dicoccoides. The sequence goes on from NW_021261614.1 coordinate 80,786, forward strand.
GGCCTAGCTTGGAGAAGGATGAACATTGGAGCAAGAACAAGCATGGAGATGATGGCATGCGCAAGGGGAACAAGAACGGAGTTACAAGTGATGATTTCAGGACTTTGAAGCCACCATAATGGGTGCATGAAGCCTTGGACGAAATATACAAGATGCCACTTCATAAATTTCGTCCCGAGGCTATTTTAGGTGCTGCGTCACCTTATTATTGGGCCAGGCCCATGTAATTTCGAAATACATAAGTATAGGCTATTTTTAGAGTCCGTATGTGTG
>NW_021261615.1:0-1846 GCF_002162155.2 Triticum dicoccoides
CGACAGAGAGGTGGAACGCAAAGGTGGTGTCAGAGTGGTGTGAGCAAGAGGAACTGATGAAAATGGGAACACATTCTCGTCAAACACAACATCACGTGAGATGTAGACACGGTTAGACGGAACATGAAGGCACTTGTACCATTTTTGAAGAGAACTATACCCAAGAAAAACTCATTTTTTGGACCAAAACTCTAGCTTACGCTTATTATAGGGGAGAAGGTGAGGCCAACACGCACACCCAAAAACTTTGAGGAACGTATAATCTGGAGTTTCATTAAGTAAGAGTTCAAGCGGTGTTTTCATCCCAAGGAGTCGTGTAGGAAGCCTATTAATAATAAAATAGACGATGGAAAAAATCATCACTCCAAAAGCGAAAAGAAACTGATGCATGAGCAAGCAAAGCAAGGCCAGTTTCAACAATATGACGATGCTTACGTTTAGTAGTGCCATTCTACTGATGCGTATGAGGACAAGACACACGATGCGAAATCCCAAGCTTGTTGAAGAACCCATTGAGGTTGTGATACTCCCCCCACAATCAGATTGGGTATATATAATTTTATGCTTAAGGAGACACTCAACATGTGCTTGAAATTACAGAAAAACATTGAACATATCAGATTTACGCTTAATAAGATAAACCAAGTAAATTGACTATAAGCATCAATAAAACTGACATAATAATTATGGCCACTAACGGATGTTTGGGCATGCCCCCACACATCAGAATACACAATCTCAGGTGAAGTTTTAACTGCACGACTCGACTCTGAAAACGGAAGTTGATAACGCTTGCCTTGGTGATAGGCATCACAAACTGTTTCAACAATTTTATTGGACACAACAACTAGAAGATCATGACTACGAAGAACATGATGGACTATGAGAGTGGTAGGATGACCAAGCCGCACGTGCCAATGAGTAGACGACACACGCACACCGCTAAAAACCTGATGGACAGGCGGCACATCAAGTGCATAGAGTCCATGGCACAAGCGACCTCTAGTAGGAACGTCCCTCATGTCCTGGGCCTTGATAATAATGTCTTCACTGAGTTTCACCCTTTTCATTGTTTTATCAATGCCCAAGACACGAGGGATGTTCTTCTTAGAGTTTTGAACAGACAACAAACTACGTGTAGCGGAAGGAACTTGAAGGACATTGAGAAGATGCAACTGTTTGGGTTTATGAGTAAGAAGCGAAGCCTGACCAACATGTGATATGTGCATACCTGCTTCGTTGGTGGTGCGAACCTGATCATGACCACGATATGGCTCATGAGTGGAGGACTTGCCCATCTCACTTGTTAGGTGATGCGAGTAGCACCCGTATCCATGTACCATGTCGAGTCAATATGATATGATGGAGTGTGTCCATGCTCATGAGTTGCCAAGGCAACCTGTTTATCGTTGCCTTTGCCGTTGTTGCCAATGCCAAGGAAGTCCTGGTTAAAGCGGCGATGACAGCGGGAGGCAATGTGCTCCGTAAGAGCGCAAAGCTGGCAGGGGAGCTGAACCCCGCATGAGGGGCAGGAGGCACACGGGCGGCCACCCCTGGTCGTGGCATGGAACCATCTGCGGGAGGCCACGAGTTCTGTGGAGACGGAGGCACCACCTTGCCTCCAGCAGGTGGCTTGTAGGGCTTCCCTTTTCCATGAGTGGCGGCATTCATAGAAGCAAAGCTCGGGTTGGCGCGGCGGGAGTTGACACGTTATTCCATAGCGAGGAGGCGTGAGTAGAGCTCACAGGGCTGGAGCGGGGTGTCACGACCATTGATGTTCTCGGTGAGGTTATCATAGTCGTCGTCCAACCCATTCATGACAAAGGTGGTAAAATCCTCTGGAGGA
>NW_021261616.1:0-816 GCF_002162155.2 Triticum dicoccoides
GGGGGGTTAGTTTAGTTTAACTAAAGATTAGGGGCACTAGGGCCCACATGTCAGTGTCAGGGGGTTAGATTAGGTGGTGATTAGCTTAAGCTAATCACCTGATGGCGGGGGCCCACCTGTCATGGACCCAGGGGAGGTCAAACCCCTGGTCAAACGAGTCAATCCCGCCGGCGTTGAGTCGCCGGCGAGGCCGAGGCGGCGGAGGCCGAGGCGGCGGAGGCCTTCGGGTTTCTTGCTCCGGCGACCAAACGGACGGAGGAGCGGCTCTACGGATAGCTGGAAGAGCGCCGTGTCTTCCTGTGGAGTCGGTTGGGGTCGGGGCGACCGGAATCGGCGCCGGCGACGACCTAGGTGGCCGCCGGAGTTCGGCCGAGGTCGAACACGGCGCTGCGGTGCACTAGAGGGGAAACGGAAGGGCTCTGCGGGCTCCTGGGAGGGCGGCGAACTTGGTAACATGCTCGGGCGCAAGCTGGGGTGACCCTGGCCACGGCAGCGCCATGGCCGACAGCGAGGAGCAATCGGCCGCGGTGGAGAAAGAAGCTAGGGGATGAGCGTGAGCTTGAGAGAAGGGGGAAGAGGAAGAGGGGCTCACAGTGGATCGAACGGAGGGGTCGGCGAGCTCGGGGAAGCTTCTGCGACGGCGAATTTACGGCAGCGATCTCCGGGCACCGAGGATGAGGGAGATGGCGTGGGCGGCGATGCAGGGCTCCCGCAGTCGAACGGGCTGGCGTAGACGATGCAGGAGACGATGGCGGTTCTTCTGGGCTTATCGACAGGGCGAGGGGTGGCCGGTGGCCACGGTGGTTGCGAGCGACG
>NW_021261617.1:0-1548 GCF_002162155.2 Triticum dicoccoides
AAACCCTAAATAAAAGAGGGGCAAAAACCCTAGAAATCTCATTCATTGCTCCAAAAGGCTCTTCTTAAATGTTTGATAATTTTTGGTAAGGGTTCTGGTCCCAACCAAAATATTGAACATTTTTAAGGATTTATTTTTGGGACTTTGAATTTAAATCATTAGCTATTTGAATTTGAATTATATTCATATAATTAGAATATAATTTCAAATACCCCTGAAATATTTTATGAGCTTTTGGAAAAGTCCATCTAGCCAAATAAAATTATTCAGAGGAGTTTTTGGCATTGTTTGAATTTGTTTAAAATTCAAAACAGTGGCAAAACGAAATTAAATAAAACAAAACAGAAGAAAAAAATAAAAGAGAGAGAGAGAAGGACTTACCTGGTCTCACCCGTGCAGCCCACCAGAACCGGCCCAGCCGCCCATCCCGCCACCGCTACTCCCCCCCCCTGTCGTCTTCCTCTTGCCAGTGGGAGCAGCTGCGTGCTCGCACGCGCGCGGCCGAGGAGGCCACCTCCTCCCTGCCTGGCTGCCTCCTCCTTCCCTGGTCCCTCCCGCGACGCCACGCAGCCCCCGACCCCCTCTCACTTCTCCCTCGCTCTCTGGACCTCCCTCCCCCTCGCTCCTCTGTTTCCCCTCCCGCGACCGAATGGAGGCCGTCGCCGCCGACCAGCGCTCGCGTGGCCACAGCCACCGTCTCGCCTCCCCGACGCCTCCCAAAGCTCCACTGTTCCGCCCTCGTCCTCCTCGCCGTCTCACGCGACCAGAAGGGCCCCGAGCAGCCGCCATCGTCATCATCTCCAAGCTTCGGCCCCGGCGCCCTTCTTCGTCGATTCGGCCACTCCGGCGCGCCCCCGAGCCCACTAACCCTCCCTACAGCTCCGCGGTGAGCCTCCGTGCAGAACCCCTCTCTTTCCCCTCACGTTTGCGAGCTCTAGGCCATAGCTCCGCCGCGGCCGAACTCCGGCAGCCGCTGACCTCGTAGCCGCCGTCACTGCAGCCACTGGAGCTCCCACCCGAGTGCACCATCGTGCTCAGAACGTTTCCACGAGCCCGTTGCCTGCCGCAGCTCGCCCTCTCGCGCTCCCTAGTGGTCACCCGTGTCTTACCCGAGCTCCGGTGGCCGCAACCGAGCTCGCCGTCGTCAGCTCCGGCCTCTCCACGACCTAGCAACCGCACCGCTCGACGCGCGGGAGCAAGGGCTCTCCAACGAGCCCAAGCACGGCCTCGTCCGTGCCCTGTAGCATGTTTCCGACGGTCGCCACCGTCCCGGACCTCGCCGGCGTCGAGACGCCGGTGGGGTTGACCCACTTGACCACGGCAGAACCCCCCTGGGTCGATGACAGGTGGGGCCAGCCCCTGTTAATTAGTTTAGGTGTTAGATTAGTTAACACTAATTAAGTTAGCTAATTAGATAGGCCACTGACATGCGGGCCCCGCCCGGCTAACTAAGTTAGTTAGGGCTAACTAACTTGGTTAGTTGACTGGGTCACTGACCAGTGGACCCCACTGGTCAGGTTTGACCTGGTCGACGCCTTTGACCTGCTG
>NW_021261618.1:0-671 GCF_002162155.2 Triticum dicoccoides
CGGCCAGAATCGGCAATTTGCGAGTGTTGATGACCGAAACATAAACGCACCCATGGTTCGTTAATCATGGAAACCACTCCGGGACCCCAAAACAGTGAGTAATAATCCATGAAACGGGCCAAAAATCTGCAAAAACTGCCAATGTTGATAACCGACACGTAAGGGCACCTTGGGATTCAACAACTATGGAAATCGCTTTGGGACCCCAAAATAGTGAGTAATAATTCAACAAACGGGCTAGAATCAGCCAAAACTGCGAGTGTTGATGAGCGACACGTAAACGCACCCCAGGGTTCGTTAATCATGGAAACCACTCCGGACCCCAAAACAGTGAGTAATAATCCATGAAACGGGCCAGAATCAGCCAACCTGCGAGTGTTGATGACCGACACGTAAACGCACCCTAGGGTTCGGTAATCATGGAAACGACTCCGGGACCCCAAAACAGTGAGTAATAATCCATGAAACGGGCCAGAATCGGCCATAACTGCCAATGTTGATGACCGACACGTAAGCGCACCTTGGGGTTCAACAACTATGCGAATCACTTCGGGACCCCAAAATAGTGAGTAATAATCGAAGAAACGGGCCAGAATCGGCCCAAACTGCTAGTGTTGATGACTGACACATAAGGGAACCTTCGGGTTCAACAACTATGGAAATCGCTTCGG
>NW_021261618.1:5027-5532 GCF_002162155.2 Triticum dicoccoides
AGTGTTGATGACTGACACATAAGGGAACCTTGGGGTTCAACAACTATGGAAATCGCTTCGGGACCCCAAAACAGTGAGTAATAATCCATGAAACGGGCCAAAATCGGCAAAAACTGCCAGTGTTGATGACCGACACGTAAGCGCACCTTGGGGTTCAACAACTATGGAAATCGCTTCGGGACCCCAAAACAGTGAGCAATAATCCAAGAAACGGGCCAGAATCGGCCAAACTGCGTGTGTTGATGACCGACACATAAACGCACCCCAGGATTCGTTAATCGTGGAAATCACTCTTGGACCCCAAAACAGTGAGTAATAGTCCATGAAACGGGCCAGAATCGGCTAAAACAACCAGTGTTGATGACCGGCACGTAACCGCACCTTGGGGTTCAGCAACTATGGTTGCTTCGGGACCCCAAAACTGTGAGTAATAATCCAAGAAACGGGCCAGAATCGACCAATTTGCGAGTGTTGATGACCGAGACATAAACGCACCCAGGGTTCG
>NW_021261618.1:9507-10367 GCF_002162155.2 Triticum dicoccoides
TAATCATGGAAACCACTCCGGGACCCCAAAACAGTGAGTAATAATCCATGAAACGGGCCAAAAATCGGCAAAAACTGCCAATGTTGATGACCGACACGTAAGCGCACCTTGGGATTCAACAACTATGGAAATCGCTTCAGGACCCCAAAATAGTGAGTAATAATTCAACAAACGGGCTAGAATCAGCCAAAACTATGAGTGTTGATGAGCGACACGTAAACGCACCCCAGGGTTCGTTAATCATGGAAACCACTCCGGGACCCCAAAACAGCGAGTAATAATCCATGAAACGGGCCAAAATCAGCCAACCTGCGAGTGTTGATGACCGACACGTAAACGCACCCCAGTGTTCGGTAATCATGGAAACCACTCCAGGACCCCAAAACAGTGAGTAATAATCCATGAAACGGGCCAGAATCGGCCATAACTGCCAATGTTGATGACCGACACGTAAGCGCACCTTGGGGTTCAACAACTATGGAAATTGCTTCGGGACCCCAAAATTGTGAGTAATAATCCATGAAACGGGCCAGAATCGGCCCGAACTGCCAGTGTTGATGACTGACACGTAAGGGAACCTTGGGGTTCAACAACTATGGAAATCGCTTCGGGACCCCAAAACAGTGAGTAATAATCCATTAAACGGGCCAAAATCGGCAAAAACTGCCAGTGTTGATGACCGACACGTAAGCGCACCTTGGGGTTCAACAACTATGGAAATCGCTTCGGGACCCCAAAACAGTGAGCAATAATCCAAGAAACGGGCCAGAATCGGCCAAACTGCGTGTGTTGATGACCGACACATAAACGCACCCCAGGATTCGTTAATCGTGGAAATCACTCTTGGACCCCAAAACAGT
>NW_021261619.1:0-1642 GCF_002162155.2 Triticum dicoccoides
TGTAGATCGCTAAGCGGAAGCGTTCAAGTGAACGGGGTTGATGGAGTCGTACTCGTCGTGATTCAAATCACCGATGATCCTAGTGCCGAACGGACGGCACCTCCGCGTTCAACACACGTACAGCCCGGTGACGTCTCCCACGCCTTGATCCAGCAAGGAGAGAGGGAGAGGTTGAGGAAGACTCCATCCAACAGCAGCACAACGGCGTGGTGGTGGTGGAGGAGCGTGGCAATCCAGCAGGGCTTCGCCAAGCACCATGGGAGAGGAGGAGTAGGAAGAGAGGTAGGGCTGTGCCAGAACTTCATGTATAGCTCCCATGCGCCTCCCCACTATATATAGGGGTGGAGGGGCTGGTTTCTTGCCCTCCAAGTCCATTGGGGCGTTGGCCAAGGTGGGAGGAAAGAAATCTCATTATTTCCTTCCCCACCGATTGTTATCCCCCTTTTTTTAGGGATCTTGATCTTATCCCTTCGGGATATGATCTTATTCCTTCTAAGGGGGGATCTTGGTGTGCCTTGACCAGGGGTGTGGGGCCTTGCCCCCACTACCCACGTCCATGTGGGTCCCCCCATGCAGGTGGGCCCCACTCCGGAACCTTCTAGAACCTTCCCGGTACAATACCGAAAAATCCCGAACATTTTCCGGTGGCCAAAATAGGACTTCCCATATATAAATCTTTACCTCCGGACCATTCCGGAACTCCTCGTGACGTCCGGGATCTCATCCGGGACTCCGAACAACATTCGGTAACCACATACAAACTTCCTTTATAACCCTAGCGTCATCGAACCTTAAGTGTGTAGACCCTACGGGTTCGGTAGACATGTAGACATGACCGAGACGTTCTCCGGTCAATAACCAACAGCGGGATCTGGATACCCATGATGGCTCCCACATGTTCCACGATGATCTCATCGGATGAACCACGATGTCAAGGACTTAATCAATCCCGTATTCAATTCCCTTTGTCTATCGGTATGTTACTTGCCCGAGATTCGATCGTCGGTATCCAATACCTTGTTCAATCTCGTTACCGGCAAGTCACTTTACTCGTTCTGTAACACATCATCCCGTGATCAACTCCTTGGTCACATTGCGCATATGATGATGTCCTACCGAGTGGGCCCAGAGATACCTCTCCGTTTACACGGAGTGACAAATCCTAGTCTCGATCCACATAAAACAATAGATACTTTCGGAGATACCTGTAGTGCACCTTTATAGTCACCCAGTTACGTTGTGACGTTTGATACACCCAAAGCACTCCTACGGTATCCAGGAGTTACACGCTCTCATGGTCGAAGGAAGAGATACTTGACATTGGCAAAGCTCTAGCAAATGAACTACACGATCTTTTGTGCTAGTCTTAGGATTGGGTCTTGTCCATCACATCATTCTCCTAATGATGTGATCCCGTTATCAACGACATCCAATGTCCATAGCCAGGAAACCATGACTATCTGTTGATCACAACGAGCTAGTCAACTAGAGGCTCACTAGGGACATATTGTGGTCTATGTATTCACACGTGTATTACGATTTCCGGATAATACAGTTATAGCATGAATAGAAGACAATTATCATGAACAAGGAAATATAATAATAATACTTTTATTATTGCCTCTAGGGCATATTTCCAACA
>NW_021261620.1:0-2334 GCF_002162155.2 Triticum dicoccoides
CACTGTAAAGATGAAGAATAGTTCTACCGCAGCCCATTTATATACAACAGCAGTACTATAGTTCAGTACCATATGCCTACATTTCAAAATCAAATCCTCTCACAATCAAATAAAATTTTCAGAGGCATAGCCACTGTACAATACTGTATCAAGGCAACAACCTAATTTCAGTAAGCAAATTAACTGAATTTAAAGAGATAAAGCTTCTTGGCTCTCCACACTCTACTCCACTGGAGGCACCAAAACTAATTTGCAATCAACCCTGAACAATAAGTAGAGTATATTTCAGACATCTGTAACTAAACTAACCTAACTAAAGTATAACAAGGTGGCATGCATAGAAATCTGGAACTAAAGTACAATCTGGATTTATAGCACATGCTGCAGCCACTATAGAAGTTATTAACGTAACAATAAAATCCTTCAAGGGACAAATAAAGCCACAGTTGAAGTGCTCAAACTCTCAAAGGGACATGTAGGAGCAAACCTTGGAAGCAGCAGGAGCAGCAGCTGCAGCAGGAGCCGACGATGCACTCACCCAGAGGCCTAGCCAGGGAACCTGCATAATCAACAAACACATAAAGCAACCATGAATATAATTAAACGCATACATAGGGCAGATTAATCTGCCATGCTAAGTGACAATATACTAAGGTAGAACAGAAAGCATACTAATTTTATTTATACCAAGTTTGTATTTGATGGATCTTCTTCAGTAAGCTGTTGATGAAGAGTAATCTTTTTCAATCAGAAACATACTACAGGAGGGGAAAAAATTGTTAATAAAGTTGATGTTCCATGTGTATGAATTTTTCATGCAAAGGAAGATTTCTAGGAGCCTACCAAAACCTAAACTTTACGTAGCAAGGGCTAAGAAATAAATAGATCCACATACTTTCGAGAAAGTAGTGAAATACAGAAGTGACAACTTTAACATCAATAAGATTTGATGTAGTAACATATATGATAAATAACGAGTACGTATTATTACTTCTAGATACAATGGACCTTAAAAGGCCAGTGGTAATATTTTGTAGTCAGTACTATTTTCTTACACTAATATTTCAAAACATGCACACATTGATATATACTAAGCATTCCTGGCAGTTCTAGCTACAACATCAAAATCAAGGAGAGATAGGTCAGATTACACAAATAGGTTCCATATTCTGAGAGAAAAGAACAAGTGATAAAATGTATAGCTGGAGCTTTTAAGAAAAAGTTGCAGAAGCTTGTAAAACTATACTTTGAAGTTGAAGCTTTTAAGAAGAAGAAAATCCAGACGGATAACTGTGGTACAACAAAGAGATATCTTCAGAAAACAAATAGGAGTATTGTACTAGAGTACTCTGAATATCACCACTCTCATATCCTAGATAAAACCAGAATGACATATCCTTGTTCAGTTCGGCTAGCAGAATTTGTTGCCTAGCTAGTCGCATTCTCACATCTGGACATCAATCCCCTCACTCACATCTACACCTACCAATATCATATGGTTACGGTAGCAGATGATTGCTAGACTACACTCTTAAACTCATTTTGGGATCAGTGGAAAACAGTTAGTGCCAAATTCCTGCTCCACTTTTCTGTCTTGTTTTTTCACTGAAAACTAGTGTGCACTGATCTAAAGTTTTAAGTTTCTGTTGTTTCTAGTATAGTCTGCATCCTTTACAGACTTGCATAAGCAACTAGGATTCATAAAGAAAGGGGGTAGGGTTTGGGTTCACATGCCTATATGCAAAGAAGCTAGCAATTCATATAACAAAAAAAGTACTATCTAGAGCACAATTGTACTAGTGTACCTGACAGCTTGTCCTTCCTTTGAGCCAAAGCCAAATCTATAAACCAATCACAATTGTGAGTTAAACGCTGATCTGTATAAATACCCAGGCAAACAAACACATGATATAATTTATCATCTAGGAGTATCTATGAGATAAGAGCAGCATCGCAGGGACGATATTGTCAACAAGTGACCACAATGGCAAGCAAGTATAACTTAACATCGAACAAAAAAAAGAACTGCAATGGCAAATCAATGAATCATTTTTTCTAATTGAATATCTAGGAGTCACAACTATGCACAGCCAAACAATAATTGAGAACTATACTACAGATGTTTTAAAGAGCTACACACTGATGTATGCATTCCTAGAGACAAATTTTATCAGAAATGTCTGCGTATACAGTGAAGTTCAACAGATACCATCTTTGGAAATAGTATTAAACTAGTCCATCTTTTCTTTTGCGGGGGAAACAAACATCTTAAATGTTAAACTGCATCTTACAACCTAGGAAACAACATGAACATACATACATCCATCCATCAAG
>NW_021261621.1:0-1205 GCF_002162155.2 Triticum dicoccoides
TTTTTTTGTGATGGACAAGTATCTGAACACTTCCCTCTACGCGGATTGCTCTTCGCACGTCTACGACTGTGGCCGGCGGCCTCCGGGGGCTAGCATACTGTCAAATCTTGCGTAGGCGGCCTCTCACAAATCTAGAAGTGTTGAGGCGGTTGCAAACGCCCAGCACGCGTCTCCGGGGTTTGCCCCCCCCTCACGGACGCCGCCGCCGCCGGCACCTGGAGGGGGGAAACGGACGCGTCGGGTCTACACGGAGTGGATGTATCTGTGGGTTTGGCCCGGATGTTGCTCCAAAGTGTTCCTCTGGGCCGACCTAACACAACCGGGTGGAGAGGTCCACTGGTCAAAGCACGTCCGTGCAAAGTCAAAGGGCTAGATCCCGTGGTCAAACGCTACAGGGTTAGCCGGGACGGGGGCCCTGGGGGGTAGCAATGCCACCGGAGCGTCGTACCGGGCCCTCATACATGCGCGGTGGTGTTGTGGCATGTCCGAAGAGGCGGCACGCGTCTCCGGGTTGTGGCCCCCCTCACGGACGGCAATGAAACGGTACTAGACGTTCTGCGGTAACGATGCAGCGTGAATATTATTAAATACTTGGAGCGCGATAAAATCATGAGTTTTTTACACAACGTGGGCAATGTGCTATAGGACTGATGGTAATTTTTCATAATTTTTTTGTGATAGACAAGTATCTGAACACTTCCCTCTACGCGGATTGCTCTTCGCACGTCTACGACTGTGGCCGGCGGCCTCCGGGGGCTAGCATACCGTCAAATCTTGCGTAGGCGGCCTCTCACAAATCTAGAAGTGTTGAGGCGGTTGCAAACACCCAGCACGCGTCTCCGGGGTGTGCCCCCCCCCCCTCACGGCCGCCGCCGCCGCCGGCACCTGGAGGGGGGAAACGGACGCGTCGGGTCTACACAGAGTGGATGTAGCTGTGGGTTTGGCCTGGATGTTGCTCCAAAGTGTTCCTCTGGGCCGACCTAACACAACCGGGTGGAGAGGTCCACTGGTCAAAGCCCGTCCGTGCAAAGTCCAAGGGCTAGATCCCGTGGTCAAATGCTACAGGGTTAGCCGGGATGGGGGCCCTGGGGGGGGTAGCAATGCCACCGGAGCATCGTACCGGGCCCTCATACATGTGGGGTGGTGTTGTGGCCTGTCCGAAGAGGCGGCACGCGTCTCCGGGTTGTGGCCCCCCCTCACGGACG
>NW_021261622.1:0-1291 GCF_002162155.2 Triticum dicoccoides
CACATATCGTCAGCTCACCTTTAGCTAGTCTCCGTTTATTCCGTAGCCTTTTGTTTCGAGTTACTAACACTTAGCAACCGAACCGGTATCTAATACCCTGGTGCTACTAGGAGTACTAGCAAAGTACACATTAACACAATGTATATCCAATATACTTCTATCGACCTTGCCAGCCTTCTTATCTACCAAGTATCTAGGGTAATTCTGCTCTAGTGGTTGTTCCCCTTATTACAGAAGCACTTAGTCTCGGGTTTGGGTTTTACCTTGGGTTTCTTCACTAGAGCAGCAGCTGATTTGCCGTTTCATGAAGTATCCCTTCTTGCCCTTGCCCTTCTTGAAACTAGTGGTTTCACCAACCATCAACAATTGATGCTCCTTCTTGATTTCTACTTTCGCGGTGTCAAACATCGCGAATACCTCAAGGATCATCATATCTATCCCTGATATGTTATAGTTCATCATGAAGCTCTAACAGCTTGGTGGTAATGACTTCGGAGAAACATCACTATCTCATCTGGAAGATCAACTCCCACTCGATTCAAGCGATTGTTGTACTCAGACAATCTGAGCACAAGCTCAACAATTGAGCTTTACTCCATAGTTTGCAGGTTAAGAAAGTCATCGGAGGTCTTGTACCTCTTGACATGGGCACGAGCCTGAAATCCCAATTTCAGCCCTCAAAACATCTCATATGTTTCGCGACGTTTCAAAAATGTCTTTGGTGCCTCAACTCTAAACTGTTTAACTGAACTATCACGTAGTTATCAAAACGTGTATGTCAGATGTTCGCAACAACCACAGACAACGTTCGAGGTTCAGCACACTGAGCGGTGCATTAAGGACATAAGCCTTCTATGAAGCAATGAGGACAATCCTCAGTTTGCGGACCTAGTCCGCATAATTGCTACTATCAACTTTCAACTAATTTTTCTCTAGGAACATATCTAAACAGTAGAACTATAGCGTGAGCTACGACATAATTTGCAAAATCCTTTTGACTATGTTTAGGATAATTAAGTTCATCTTATGAACTCCCACTCAGATAGACATCCCTCTAGTCATCTAAGTGATTACATGATCCGAGTCAAACTAGGCCGTGTCCGATCATCACGTGAGACGGACTAGTCATCATCGGTGAACATCTTCATGTTGATCGTATCTTCTATACGACTCATGTTCGACCTTTCGGTCTCCGTGTTCCGAGGCCATGTCTGTACATGCTAGGCTCGTCAAGTTAACCCTAAGTGTTTCGCGTGTGTAAATCTGTCTTACACCCGTTGTATGTGAACGT
>NW_021261623.1:0-1429 GCF_002162155.2 Triticum dicoccoides
TGTTGGTTGAATAGATGAATCTGAGATTGTGTGATGCATATCGTATAATCATGCCCACGGATACTTGAGGTGACATTGGAGTATCTAGGTGACATTAGGGTTTTGGTTGATTTGTGTCTTAAGGTGTTATTCTAGTACGAACTCTATGATAGATCGAACAGAAAGAATAGCTTCATGTTATTTTACTACGGACTCTTGAATAGATCGATCAGAAAGGATAACTTTGAGGTGGTTTCGTACCCTACAATAATCTCTTCGTTTGTTCTCCGCTATTAGTGACTTTGGAGTGACTCTTTGTTGCATGTTGAGGGATAGTTATATGATCCAGTTATGTTATTATTGTTGAGGGAACTTGCACTAGTGAAAGTACGAACCCTAGGCCTTGTTTCCTAGCATTGCAATACCATTTACGCTGACTTTTATCATTAGTTACCTTGCTGTTTTTATATTTTCAGATGACAAAATCTGTATCTACCATCCATATTGCACTTGTATCACCATCTCTTTGCCGAACTAGTGCACCTATACAATTTTCCATTGTATTGGGTGTGTTGGGGACACAAGAGACTCTTTGTTATTTGGTTGCAGGGTTGTTTGAGAGATACCATCTTCATCCTACGCCTCCCACGGATTGATAAACCTTAGGTCATCCAATTGAGGGAAATTTGCTACTGTCCTACAAACCTCTTCACTTGGAGGCCCAGCAACGTCTACAAGAAGAAGGTTGTGTAGTAGACATCAGGGGGCACCCCAAAGGCACTCCAAGATTTGTCTTAGCCGTGTGCGGTGCCCCCCTCCGCAGTTACACACCTCGGTCATATCGTCGTAGTGCTTAGGCGAAGCCCTGCGCCAGTAACTTCATCATCACTATCGCCATGTTGTCGTGCTGATGGAACTCTCCCTTGGCATCAACTGGATCAAGAGTACGAGGGACGTAATCGAGCTGAACGTGTGCTGAACGCAGAGGTGTCGTACGTTGGGTACTTGGATCGGTTGCATCGCGAAGACATTCGACTACATCAACCACGTTAACTAACGCTTCCGCTTTCGGTCTACGAGGGTACGTAGACAACACTCTCCCCTCTCGTTGCTATGCATCACCTAGATAGATCTTGCGTGATCGTAGGAATTTTTTTGAAATTACCGCGTTCCCCAACAACGATTACTATAGCCACACCCCGTCCCTTGTTGTTAATGGTGCACAGACTCCAAGGGGAGGGACGGCCGCCTACTAGGAGTCGCCCCCCCCCCCCACCCCCTTGTGGCCGCCTGCTCTGGCCTTTCCGCCTCTAGTGATACGTGGATAGGTGGGGCCCGCCGTCTACGAGCCACACTGACGGTCCGTCGTGGGAGCTTGGCCCTATCTGACGTAGGCGATGTCATGGGCCACGTGACTATAGTACTGCGCCAGGCGTGGGGTGTCCACTTG
>NW_021261624.1:0-1252 GCF_002162155.2 Triticum dicoccoides
TGTTGGTTGAATAGATGAATCTGAGATTGTGTGATGCATATCGTATAATCATGCCCACGGATACTTGAGGTGACATTGGAGTATCTAGGTGACATTAGGGTTTTGGTTGATTTGTGTCTTAAGGTGTTATTCTAGTACGAACTCTATGATAGATCGAACAGAAAGAATAGCTTCATGTTATTTTACTACGGACTCTTGAATAGATCGATCAGAAAGGATAACTTTGAGGTGGTTTCGTACCCTACAATAATCTCTTCGTTTGTTCTCCGCTATTAGTGACTTTGGAGTGACTCTTTGTTGCATGTTGAGGGATAGTTATATGATCCAGTTATGTTATTATTGTTGAGGGAACTTGCACTAGTGAAAGTACGAACCCTAGGCCTTGTTTCCTAGCATTGCAATACCATTTACGCTGACTTTTATCATTAGTTACCTTGCTGTTTTTATATTTTCAGATGACAAAATCTGTATCTACCATCCATATTGCACTTGTATCACCATCTCTTTGCCGAACTAGTGCACCTATACAATTTTCCATTGTATTGGGTGTGTTGGGGACACAAGAGACTCTTTGTTATTTGGTTGCAGGGTTGTTTGAGAGATACCATCTTCATCCTACGCCTCCCACGGATTGATAAACCTTAGGTCATCCAATTGAGGGAAATTTGCTACTGTCCTACAAACCTCTTCACTTGGAGGCCCAGCAACGTCTACAAGAAGAAGGTTGTGTAGTAGACATCAGGGGGCACCCCAAAGGCACTCCAAGATTTGTCTTAGCCGTGTGCGGTGCCCCCCTCCGCAGTTACACACCTCGGTCATATCGTCGTAGTGCTTAGGCGAAGCCCTGCGCCAGTAACTTCATCATCACTGTCGCCATGTTGTCGTGCTGATGGAACTCTCCCTTGGCCTCAACTGGATCAAGAGTACGAGGGACGTAATCGAGCTGAACGTGTGCTGAACGCAGAGGTGTCGTACGTTGGGTACTTGGATCGGTTGCATCGCGAAGACATTCGACTACATCAACCACGTTAACTAACGCTTCCGCTTTCGGTCTACGAGGGTACGTAGACAACACTCTCCCCTCTCGTTGCTATGCATCACCTAGATAGATCTTGCGTGATCGTAGGAATTTTTTTGAAATTACCGCGTTCCCCAACAACGATTACTATAGCCACACCCCGTCCCTTGTTGTTAATGGTGCACAGACTCCAAGGGGAGGGACGGCCGCCTACTAGGAGTCGCCCCCCCCCCC
>NW_021261625.1:0-1510 GCF_002162155.2 Triticum dicoccoides
GATATACCACGGACCTCGAGGACTATCGCAAAGGTTACTAATATACTAAAGGAACTAGCAACACTATCAACATGATGTAAGTAGGGTGAATATCGGGTTTAAGAACCCAGGAATAGAATACCTACTAACTAAATGGCATCACAGGATGCTTTCGATAATAAAGGCCAGAATCTTCACACTAGGACACAAATCATGGCTAGACCACTAGATGATCCCCTAAGCACTTAGGGTCATAATAATAATTCCAACATATATGTCGAGGCAATAATTACCTCAACACACCGATTAGTGTGGTTAATCTGGCCCATGGGAACATTGAAACGGGAAGAAAGGATTTGCAAATGCATCAGACTACTTAGAAACCTGGGATGACTCGGACAGCATAACGGCTGTAAATGCTCAGAAAAGATTTGAGACATTCACAAAAAATGGTGGCATAACCACTCAGAGGCACAATATCAAGGTCTCGAGATCAACAGTTAACATACAGAAGTACTAGGAACTGAAACGAGGCTTAAGTCCAACAATCTATAAGTCTACAGATTAGTAACACGTGATCCTGATAGAAAGAAGAGATAGCTTAGTTCTTAATCCCCGTAGGAAAGATAAGATGATGACTCAGATCAGAAGGCCATGAGGTATAAGGAATAAAAAGAGCCTTACGTTCCATCCCCCAATCAATTCCCTTATATAACTAAGAATTTCTAGACTCAACTTCGACCAGTTTGGCTTGGTAATCCTACAGGCAGTCAAGCTCTGATACCAACCTGTCAGGACCCCGACTCAATGCCACATCGATCTAGCATGTAACACCTCATATCACTTTACGGCCTCACGCACGGTATTCCCACGGGTGTCGCATTACCTTTGCCCGGGACCGTTTGCGCCTTTTGGCACACGTATATGACAGTGTCGCTAGCATCCATATGATAAGGAGCCCGGGCTGACATGGCTAGTCGTAAACCCAAAGTGGCACAAACTTACAGGGACAGGCATCCATGACCCAACATCGAACGTGTCGGTCATCAGCGAGTGAATCCAGGCTGTAGCACTGGGCTAGCAGGACTCCGGTGAACCGGGCTGTAGCGGGCTAACAGGACTCCGGTATTCATCGCGTGACATTTCCCCGAAGGGACAGACATAGGAACGAAGAAGGACACATGCCGGCCAGCCTAAGTGTTCCGGAGCAGCAGCAAGCTACCATGGCTCAGTGGAAACACTAGGAGACATTTCCCGGTAAGAGAGGCTACTAAGGATAAACAACTAGATAGCCAGATCCCACACATACCAAGCATTTCAATAACATACACACAATATGCTCGATATGTGCAAATACAACATGGCATCACAACATGACTCTACGACACAAGTAAATATTCAATAGGCTCCGAGGAGCGAGATATTACAAACATGGGTCTTATGACCCAACAATCAGAGCATACAAGTCAAAGCACATGCGGAAGCTTAACATGTCTGAGTACAGACATCTATAAATGAAAAAGGCTGAGAA
>NW_021261626.1:0-1066 GCF_002162155.2 Triticum dicoccoides
AGTTTACGTGTCCGTCGTCAACACTCAAAGTTTTGGCCAATTCTGACCCGTTTAGTGGACTATTACTCACCGTTTTGGTGTCCCGAAGTGATTTCCATAGTTGTTGAATCCCAAGGTGTGCTTACGTGTCGGTCATCAACACTCGAAGTTTTGGCCGATTCTGGGCTCTTTCATGGACTATTACTCACTGTTTTGGGGTCCCGAAGTGATTTCCATGGTTGTCGGACCCCATGGTGTGCTTATGTGTTGGTCGTCAAGACTCGCAGTCTGGGCCGATTCTAGCCCGTTTCGTGGACTATTACTCACTGTCTTGTGGTCCCGGAGTGATTTCCACGATTAACGAACTTAACCCCGGGGTGCGTTTATGTGCCGGTCAGCAACACTCACAGTTTTTGTCGATTCTGCCCCGTTTCATGGCCTATTACTAACTGTTCTGAGGTCTCGGAGTGATTTCCACGATTAAGGAACCCCAGGGTGCATTTAAGTGTCGGTCATCCGCACTCAGTATTTTGGCCGATTCTGGTCCGTTTCGTGTACTATCACTCACTGTTTTGGGGTCCCAGAGCGATTTCCACGATTGACGATCCCCAGGATGCGTTTACGTGTCCGTCGTCAACACTCAAAGATTTGGCCAATTCTGACCCGTTTCGTGGACTATTACTCGTCGTTTTGGTGTACCGAAGCGATTTACATAGTTGTTGAACCCCGAGGTGCGCTTACGTGTCGGTCATCAACACTCGCAGTTTTGGCCAATTCTGGCCTATTTCATGGCCTATTACTCACTGTTTTGGGGTCCTAAAGAGATTTCCATGGTTGTCGAACCCCAAGATGTGCTTACGTGTTGGTCGTCAAGAATCGCAGTCTGGGCCGATTTTGGCCCGTTTCTTGGACTATTACTCAGTTTTGGGTTCCCGAAGTGATTTCCACGATTGACGAACCCCTGGGTGCGTTTACGTGTTGGTCATCAACACTCACAATTTTGGCCGATTCTGGTCTGTTTCGTGCACTATTACTCACCGTTTTGGGGACCCAGAGCGATTTCCATGATTGACGATCCCCAGGTTGA
>NW_021261627.1:0-2425 GCF_002162155.2 Triticum dicoccoides
CACGAAGCCCACCACGCCGCCGCCACGCACCCGCGACCCCGCCGCCAGCGCCCGCCGCCACGCCGCCAGCGCCCATCGTCAGCGCAACACCACGCCCGCCGCTACCGGTCCGCGCCAGCCGCCACCGAGCGAAGGGAGGAAGGACCCCGCCGCCGCCGACGCCGGCAGGCTTCTCCCGTCAGCGCGCTCCGGCTGCGGCGAGGAGAAGAGGAGAGGAGGAGGGAGGACTGAGACGACGGCTAGGGTTTCCCTCCCGGATCGCTCGCGGGAGCGACAAAGGAGGGGGGGGAGGAGAGTTGATATAGAACAGTTGTCCTCATATACACTTCAACAAATTCAATGTTTTCAGAAAGTCCAACGAGCATGGATTATTATCTTCCCCTTGAAGATGCATCATTATCCAATAGCAATTCTTAAAGATTATATACTCTGCATATAAATCACCAAAAAAAAAACTCACCCGTTGTCACGAAAAATATATACCACTATGATGAAACAAAAGGCCACATTAAGCTCCGGGGATCAGTTTTATTTTCCGTGCTTAATATAAAACCTCTGGTAAGAATTTCTCGCGTAGACTGTAATCTGTAGAGACAGAAATTTGGTAAAATAATTTGTATGGCTGCTTACAGAATGAATGGATGAGGATCATCGTCAGTAGATGACTTATCCAAACAATTGTCTGCCATGTCCAAAACTATTATCAGCAGGTTTCAGGTGCTTGTTACATCTTTCTTGCCGGCTCATCATTCAACAGTGGTACCTACAGGTTAGTGAAACATATGCATCATTGTACTCTGCTGTGTGCTGTCACTTGTACTCTGCTGTGCATCATTGTCCAACAACGATTCTTAAAGGTTACTCTGCATACCTGCTGTCGCTGTAAATAAAACGAAAAATCTATACCACCACTGAATTGGCCGCAGCGGCCACTGCTAATGCCTAATGGTCCCTGGTAAACCCAAATATCTGCTCTCAACGCCGTTGGAAGCAGAGCAGAGCAAGAGGAGCGAGTGGCAGTGATGGCGGCGTTGAGAGGGGGTAGGTCATTATCTGGTGTGCCACTTGGGTACCAGCACTTTACCCATTAATCTGGTTCCTGCAGATTCAATCAAGATCTAACTGAAGTTCAGCCCAGCTTGCTCCGAGCAAAATCATGGCCTCCAAACAGACTGTGCATATGAATCAAGGACAAGGAGAAATAAGCTATGCTCGTAACTCAAGCTATCAGGTATCTTCTTCACTCTCCATTCATCCGCTGATGCTGTTTGCTGTTACCTTTTTCTTAAACAGTTTGACTTCCAAAACTGAACTTGTTCATGATGAGAAATTATCAAGATTTCTCCAGCTATACTGCTTATACTGCTGAGACTTAAAAGAACCAGCTAAGCTCTGCATAAATCAGGCTTACTGCATATCTCCCTACATGTCCTTTTGCATATGTAGATAAGAAATCGTAATGGGTAAAATTTGCTGAATCGATTTTCTGTATATGTCCTTTTGCATATCTCCGTACCATACGAGCTGTCTTACTGCATAGAGAGTTCTCTTCCTCTCTGCATCACGAGTTCTTTTTTTCTTTTCCTTTTTTGTGGGGAGCATCAGGAGCGAATAAAGCAACATCAAAGGAGAAAAAGAAAAACATTCGAGGCAACGAATCCCTATCTTGACAGTATTTATGTGCTGATGAATAGCAATTTGAAACAACATTGGGTAATTAGGAGTTTAGGACACTGCAGATAAAAACAATATGCAACATAATAATCAAGTGCTGTCAAATCAAGGCTTTTGCCAATGAACCTGGATGAAAATCAAATTATTTGTAAAAAGTAGAAAGTTGAGGACAACAGAAAATTAAAGTGAAAAACTAAACTGAATTTTACCTATTGTATCAATAGCTAGATGACACGTTTCATTGCTTGATAACAGCAGTATATACCATGTCAAATTGTAAGAATGCAGAAGTATATGTTGTTGCTTGTTTATGCTCCCACGCCGACGTGCCCTCTGCAAAATGGCCTGCATCCTGATAAATATAAATATGTGAGGAGTTAATTAGCACACTGTTCAACAAAAAAATTACAGTTTCTGAATGACTATACCTCGATTGCAGAACGCTGAGCAGAACAGGATGAAGCCTCTGATAGAAGAGGCAATCATTGACTTATGCAGCAACACCAACACCTTGTTGCACGGGAAGATGGTGATCGCGGACTTGGGCTGCTCCTCTGGTCCGAATGCGCTAGCACTGGTATCTACTGCCGTCATGGCCATCCATTGCCGCTGCCTTCATTTACAACAGCCACCACTGGAAGTGTGTGTGCTCCTCAACGACCTGCCTGATAATGACTTCAGCACAGTGGTGAAGAGCCTGGTCACACTCCGTCAAAGTAACGAGCCTGTCGTCGTGACCGGTATCATACCG
>NW_021261628.1:0-2637 GCF_002162155.2 Triticum dicoccoides
AAATTACATGGGCCTGGCCCAAAAATAAGGTGACGCAGCACCTAAAATAGCCTCGGGACGAAATTTATGAAGTGGCATCTTGTATATTTCGTCCAAGGCTTCATGCACCCATTATGGTGGCTTCAAAGTCCTGAAATCATCACTTGTAGCTCCGTTCTTGTTCCCCTTGCGCATGCCATCATCTCCATGCTTGTTCTTGCTCCAATGTTCATCCTTCTCCAAGCTAGGCCCTTCATTTGTAAGCAAAACAAATGTATCCAATTTAGGCAGCATCATATTCTCATGAACATTAGAATCATTACCAAGAAACGAAAGTACCTGGTAATTTAGTTGGCGTGCACGAGCTCTAGTAATTGGTCCAGTATGTATAGCAGCAGGGGCTGTGGGTGTAACAATTGTATTGATGTCCTCATCAAATGGGCCCAAGTGGAGGTGATGTAACACCTTTGGACTTGTAGTTTGACTCGGATTCTGCTGCAGCACCAGATTGTTTCGTCCACAACTCAACACTCCGGACGAATTTGAAGGTGATTCCAATTGGGTTGGAAAGTGCACGAAATCTAGTTTCCAACAAAAAAATAATCATCCAATTCGGAGTCCGTATGAAAAACTTGTGTGCGTTTTGAGTTAGGTGTGTCTGTGCAGTCCGAATCTGAATCCAGAACGTGAGAGACTTGGACTCTATCTTCTCTTGGGCCAAAAGTGACGTGAGAGAACTTTTTGGACAGCAAATAAACATCTCTTTCTTCCTTATCTTCATATGTGGATTGTACAAATGTCCCATACACCTGCAATTAGACAAAACACAAAAGTGTGTGAAGTATTTTTGTTCTGGATAACATAAATAGATTATTGAATAGTTTGCACTAGAAATCACCTGACAAATATGCATATATGCAATATTTTTGGTCATATCCAAGGTAGTCATGTCCTCATCAGCATGTTTGCTTATTTAAGCATGTTGTAGCATGTAAATTTGATGCAAGTAAGGTTTATTCACCAATGTTGGGATGGTTTAATGATGAATATTGTGAATCTTTTGATAGGAATAAGAGCTTCACTTATATGTGCAAACTAAGTTGCAATATTTTCATGCCTTCTACTTATGATAATATTTTGGCTTTATATTTTATGATCTATGAAAGTTACTCATGTATACATGTGTCATATGTGCAAAAATCAAGGGAAGTAAAAAATGGATGACATATACATATAGAACATGTATACCTTGTCTCTTTTGTTAGCCACATTTCAGATTAAGCAACGCCGAGGACGGCTTTGTTTTCAAAAAGGGGAGGATGATGAGGACATGACTACCTTGGATACGACCAAAAATATTGCATACATGCATATTTGTCAGGTGATTTCTAGTGCAAACTATTCAATAACCTATTTATGTTATCCAGAACAAAAATACTTCACACACTTTTGTGTTTTGTCTAATTGCAGGTGTATGGGACATTTGTATAATTCACATATGAAGATAAGGGAGAAAGAGATGTTTAAGTGTTGTTCAAAAAGTTCTCTCACGTCACTTTTGGGCCAAGAGAAGATAGAGTCCAAGTCTCTCACGTTCTGGATTCAGATTCGGACTGCACAGACATACCTGACTCAAAACGCCAACAACTTTTTCATACGGACTCCGAATTGGGTGATTCTTTTTTGTTGGAATCTAGATTTTCTGCTCTTTCCAGCCCAATTGGATTCACCTTCAAATTCGTCCGGAGCATTGAGATATCGACGAAACAATCAGACGCTACAGCAGAATCCGAGTCAAACAACAAGTCCAAAGGTGTTGCATCACCTCCACTTGAGCCCATGAGCCTTGTACGACCTAGGGTTGGTTTTAGGATGCCTTGGGACGTTCTCCCACCTCCTTGGCCGCCACCCCTTCCTCCTATATAAGTAGATCCATCTAGTAGCTTTTTCTTTGAGATTTGTTTAGTTAAAAGTTAGCCATTGCAACTTCATGTACTTCGTTTGTGTCCAACGACCAGACCAAGACCGCTTACAGATCCCCACCTTTATCAATCCTTCATATATACTCGCAATATTCAGATTGCTTTTATCATATTCTTGCTTGTTCTTCGATTGCTTGCAGGAATAGACCTTCGTGGTCAGGTTGATTGTGCTCCGGCGTGGTCAATAACCTCTCGGAGTTGCTTTAGCGATTGCTAAGGCGCAACGTTGTGCACGTTTGTAGTCGGATCGTCAAAGTCGTCTCCACCAAATCGATAGTTATCATCTCATCAAAAGATCGGGACACCCCGCCTCTATCATCACCGAGGTCGGACCATTGCCTCGTATTGATCCGCTGCTCCCAAGAGACCCATGTAAAGGTTGGCAAATCCAGGCTCAAAGTGGAAGGGAAGTGCCAATAAAATCAGTGGTCGAGGCGATACCGACATATGTCATGAGCGTGTTCAAGCTTCTAGCTTCTACGTGCAAAGATCTTGTGAGAATGATTCAGAATTTTTTCTGGAGGGTTCGAGAAGGGGCGCAGGAAGATGCACTGGCATGCATGGGTTCATCTTATCAGGCCTAAGGCACAAGGCGGGTTGGGGTTCAGGGACCTTTGGCTGTTCAACCAGGCCCTACTTGCTCGCCAAGCATGGCGACTCTTGACAAACCCGGACA
>NW_021261629.1:0-1545 GCF_002162155.2 Triticum dicoccoides
CCAGAGGGTTTTCGGAAGATCGAATATTATTTTGAAGACTTTTGTGAAACACAAGAACAACTGGGGATGAGCGGATACTCGGCAAGCGCGAGTAATTATCCGTAGGGGTATTCATGCAGCAAGGAACTGCAGGGCAGTAAGCGTAAAGAATTCTCGGAATATCGAAGAGTATTTCAGGACATCTTGTAATAACAAGAGCAACTGGGGATGACAATATGAACGATAGGTGTAAGTAGTTATCCAGAGGGATTTATCGATGGAAGTGAATTGCAAAAGCGATGGCACATAGTCTCGAGAGCACATCGTAGAGTATCTTCGGAATCTTCTGGTGCAGCAGGCGGTCATCGGTAACAAGTGGCTCTCCGGGAGAAAGTACTTGCGAGAACCTAAAGTTAGTTTTGTTTTTAGCAAAATCATTTAACCCGAATAGAAGAGAGCTCAGAGTCCCAGAGTAAAGGTCGAGGAGTAAAAGATCCTATTACCACCCAATGGCGACGTGGGCCCGTAAGGCACACAGCCAAGTTAGTAAAAGTTTTGCAATGTCTAGACTCGACTTCGGCCAAGAAGTGTGAAAGGGGGATTCCTACAGGCAGTCGGCTCTGATACCAACTTGTGACGCCCCCGATTCAATCGTACACTAATCATGCACGCAAATGTGTACGATCAAGATCAGGGACTCACGGGAAGATATCACAACACAACTCTACAAATAAAATAAGTCATACAAGCATCATAATACAAGCCAGGGGCCTCGAGGGCTCGAATACAAGTGCTCGATCATAGACGAGTCAGCGGAAGCAACAATATCTGAGTACAGGCATAAGTTAAACAAGTTTGCCTTAAGAAGGCTAGCACAAACTGGGATACAGATCGAAAGAGGCGCAGGCCTCCTGCCTGGGATCCTCCTAACTACTCCTGGTCGTCGTCAGCGAGCTGCACGTAGTAGTAGGCACCTCCGGTGTAGTAGGGGGTCGTCGTCGATGGTGGCGTCTGGCTCCAGGGCTCCAGCATCTGGTTGCGACAACCAGGTAGAAGGGAAAGGGGGAAAAGAGGGAGAAAAACAACCGTGAGTACTCATCCAAAGTACTCGCAAGCAAGGAGCTACACTACATATGCATGGGTATATGTGTAAGGAGGCCATATCAGTGGACTGAACTGCAGAATGCCAGAATAAGAGGGGGATAGCTAATCCTGTCGAAGACTACGCTTCTGGCAGCCTCCGCCTTACAGCATGTAGAAGAGGGTAGATTGAAGTCCTCCAAGTAGCATCTCCAAGTAGCATCTCCAAATAGCATCTCCAAGTAGCATCTCCAGTAGCATCGCATAGCATAACCCTACCCGGCGATCCTCCCCTCGTCGCCCTGTGGAAAAGCGATCACCGGGTTGTCTGTGGAACTTGGAAGGGTGTGTTTTATTAAGTATCCGGTTCTAGTTGTCATAAGGTCAAGGTACAACTCCAAGTCGTCCTGTTACCGAAGATCACGGCTATTCGAATAGATTAACTTCCCTGCAGGGGTGCACCAACTTACCCAACACGCTTGATCC
>NW_021261630.1:0-1009 GCF_002162155.2 Triticum dicoccoides
AATATTCTCCAAAGTTGATTTGCGTAGTGGCTACCATCAAATTCGTATGAAATTGGGAGATGAATGGAAAACAACATTTAAAACTAAGTTTGGATTATATGAGTGGTTAGTCATACCTTTTGGGTTAACTAATGCACCTAGTACTTTCATGAGATTAATGAACGAAGTTTTACGTGCTTTCATTGGACGATTTGTGGTAGTTTACTTTGATGACATATTGATTTATAGCAGATCTTTGGAAGAACATTTGGAACATTTACGTGCTGTTTTTATTGCTCTACGTGATGCACGTTTGTTTGGTAACCTTGGGAAGTGCACCTTTTGCACCGACCGAGTATCTTTTGTTGGCTATGTTGTTACTCCACAGGGAATTGAAGTTGATAAAGCCAAGATTGAAGCTATTGAGAGTTGGCCGCAGCCCAAAACGGTCACACAAGTGAGGAGTTTTCTTGGCCTCGCTGGATTCTATAGGCGTTTTGTGAAAGATTTCAGCACCATTGCTGCACCTCTCAATGAGCTTACAAAGAAAGATGTGCCTTTTCTTTGGGGTACCGCACAGGAAGAAGCCTTCACGGTATTGAAAGATAAGTTGACACATGCTCCTTTACTCCAACTTCCTGATTTTAATTAGACTTTTGAGCTTGAATGTGATGCTAGTGGAATTGGATTAGGAGGTGTGTTATTACAAGATGGCAAACCTGTTGCATACTTTTCTGAAAAATTGAGTGGGCCTAGTCTGAATTATTCTACTTATGATAAAGAATTATATGCTCTTGTTCGGACTTTAGAAACATGGCAACATTATTTATGGCCCAAAGAATTTGTTATATATTCTGATCATGAATCTTTGAAACATATTAAAAGTCAAGCTAAACTGAATCGTAGACATGCTAAATGGGTTGAATTCATTGAGACTTTCCCTTATGTCATTAAACACAAGAAGGGAAAAGAAAATGTTATTGCTGATGCATTGTCTCGTCGCTATACTATGCTTTCACAACTTGACTTC
>NW_021261631.1:0-1358 GCF_002162155.2 Triticum dicoccoides
AAGCACTGAGATCTGTATGTGTGATTTAAGAATCAGCTACTACCATGCATTGGGCCCGAAACCAATGGACCCTCTCGGCTTCTTATTCACCCTAGTTCTCCGTCCAGGAGTTGCAAGTAGTTTCTGGTGTTTGTAGCCTACTGGAGGCCGTGGACAGCGCTGACCGTAGGGGTGGGCTGTGATGCGGTAGGTACGTGGCACGGTGTACCGAATACCCGTTAGGTATCTCGGGAACCCTGTTCACATCGTTCGGGGCCGTATGGGAAACCTCGGCCGGACTCCCTGCGGATGGAACCTGGATAGGCGATAAACCTGGACTGGAGGCTTAGGTGATTAGGTAGGTCGTGGCCGACACCCACGTTGGGCTTCCGCTTGAAGGTTGCCGAGTACATGTCGTGTAAATGACGGTAAGTGGTGAGAGCGTGTATGAAGAAGTACACCCCTGCAGGGTTAACATGATCTATTCGAATAGCCGCGTCCGCGGTAAAGGACTACTTGGTTGCCTATACAGTTCATAGACAAGTAAATGGAAACTGTTAAAAGCCTCAAGATATGTGTGAGTGCCGAGGATGGCTCTTCCGTAGGAAGACGGAGGTGGATCCTCGGTAGTGTATTGAAGTGGTGAGTAGTGGACTCGTGTGCGCAAAACCATTTCAAGTTGGAGTATCGTAGGATAGTCTAGCCAAGAGTCAAAGCTGGCTTGCTGCAATAACTCCACCAACCCTTCTTGATAATATGCATGTATGTAGGATCTGATGTAAGTCTTGCTGAGTACCTTTGTACTCATGTTGCTATAATCTACATTTTACAGAAGACGCTTCAACCCCTTCTGATGGGTTCTATGTAGACGTTGACATCAATGAGTAGGCTAAAGACCCAGGTGGTGACCCTGAGCTTGTGAAGGACCACGTATTATAGTTAGGCTTTCCAAGCCTCTTTTATTTTACTAGTTGTCTGTACTCAGACAAGTTACTTCCGCTGCCGGTTTGTATGACTGTATGACTTGTATGTTGGGTCGTGAGACCCGTACCTTTGTGTATGTTATGTATGGCTCCCTGAGCCTTAAATAAAGTACTTGAGTCGTAGAGTCATGTTGTGATGCTTCGTTGTATTTGCACATATCGAGCATATTGTGTGTATGATTGAAATGCTTGGTATGTGTGGGATCTGACTATCTAGTTGTTTATCTTTAGTAGCCTCTCTTACCGGGAAATGTCTCCTAGTGTTACCGCTGAGCCATGGTAGCTTGCTACTGCTCCGGAACACTTAGGCTGGCCGGCATGTGTCCTTCTTCGTTCCTGTGTCTGTCCCTTCGGGGAAATGTCACGCTTTGAGTACCGGAGTCCTGTTAGCCCGCT
>NW_021261632.1:0-1536 GCF_002162155.2 Triticum dicoccoides
CCCTGGAACTGCAACTTGTATCTTTTAATGCTCATCTTTAACATTAAGAAAGTACTAATCAGTACTAGTATTTGTGTAAGTCATACTGATCAGTACTGCTGCTTGCGGTCCTTATGAGCACTAGTACTGATCGCTAACACATAATTTTTCATCTAGTGGACTTTTAACATTATATTAGAAAAAGTGGGCTACATAATAAACAACTAGATTAGAATAGAATCATTGGCTTATATTAGAAATAATGAGCTATGAAATAAACAACCAGATGCGAATTTGCTTCAAGTCAGGTTTGCTATTTTTTGAATTTGATGCATGTTGCCTTATAGGACTGCTACTAGTTTGCAAGTTGTACTCCCTTCGTTCGAAATTACTTGTCACAAAAATGGATATATCTACAACTAAAATACATCTAGATACATTCATTTCTTGGACGAGTAATTCCGAACGGAGGGAGTACTTGAGTACTTTTAAATTGTTTTCATAGTTTACTGCCGAAATCAAAACCACAAAGGAACACATCGGCATTACCAATCATATATAGCAAAGCTGTACTTTCTGTGTCTACTATTGCTTTTCAATAGTGGACTTATGTTCTCTTATGTACTTTAACTATTAAAGTTTTTGAAAATTGCCACTATCACAGATGTTATACTTGAAAACTCTTGCCAGACTAGGCACCCCCCAAATCCTACACAACAAAGCATCCCCCAAGTGAATTTTAGTAGCCTCTCTCTCTCTCTCTCTCTCTCTTGCATCTATGAGCAGATCCTCGAAGAACTCCTGAACTTTCAGTTGTATCAAAATCTAGATTACAAGAAAAATGGCCTTCATGGATAGCAGTATGTGAACTGAAGAGTAGGAGAGGAGGAGCACGAAGGTGTTTCTCACCAATCATGTTCCTGATGGCGTGGTGGATGGAAAGAATCCATGGCTGAACAGGATGTTGAGGTGTCGCGGTAGGAACTCCAGGGCTGGCGGGCCTCGTTGGGGTTGGCACATCGTCACGAAGGTGGTGGTCCTTCGCTGGGAGGTGGAGGCGCCATGCCATGGAGGCAAAGGTTGGGTCGGGTCCTGCAGGAAGGGGCAGCGTCCAGATATTAGGAAAATGAACTACCAAAATTCCCTAACCAGTACTATAGATATTAGCAAATTTGAACTGATAGTGTTATTTCCAGTAAACATGCGGCTCTTGTTAAGTATTATTTCCAGTAAACTTTCCAGAGTATGCTTTTTCTAAAATGTACTGTGTGGTGAAAGTTTTCCTGGTGTAGTGTTTGAACTCCTATGGTAGCAATACATGAACTCCCTGAGGACACGAATTCTCGGATTAGCACTTGAAGTACATATCACACACGAAAAACTCTCCAAGTATTGTAAGTTGTAACATTTAGCAAGCACAAGGTAGCTACAAATAAACAGTGAACACATCAAAACTAGTAGTAAAGTGCACTTAGACATTTTAGCAAACACGTGACGAGCAATCAACAAAATTCATGGAGTGCAGGAACAGAGAGGGAGAAAAGGTGGGGTAGGGAC
>NW_021261633.1:0-1174 GCF_002162155.2 Triticum dicoccoides
AGGCTGCGCCTCCCCCCTCTCCCCTGCCCCTATATATAGTGGAGGGGAGGGAGGGCATCCATACCTGAGCCCTTGGCGCCTCCCTCCCTCCCGTGACACCTCCTCCTCTCCCGTAGGTGCTTGGCGAAGCCCTGCAGGATTGCCACGCTCCTCCATCACCACCACGCCGTTGTGCTGCTGCTGGATGGAGTCTTCCTCAACCTCTCCCTCTCTCCTTGCTGGATCAAGGCGTGGGAGACATCGTCGAGCTGTACGTGTGTTGAACGCGGAGGTGCCGTCCGTTCGGCACTAGGATCATCGGTGATCTGAATCACGACGAGTACGACTCCATCAACCCCGTTCACTTGAACGCTTCCGCTTAGCGATCTACAAGGGTATGTAGATGCACTCTCCTTTCTACTCGTTGCTGGTCTCTCCATAGATAGATCTTGGTGATACGTAGGAAATTTTTTGAATTTCTGCTACGTTCCCCAACTGTGGCATCATGAGCTAGGTCTATTGCGTAGATTCTTTGCACGAGTAGAACACAAAGTAGTTGTGGGCGTCGATATTGTTCAATATGCTTGCTGTTACTAGTCTTATCTTGATTCGGCGGCATCGTGGGATGAAGCGGCCCGGACCAACCTTACACGTACGCTTACGTGAGACCGGTTCCACCGACAAACATGCACTAGTTGCATAAGGTGGCTGGCGGGTGTCTGTCTCTCCCACTTTAGTCGGATCAGATTCGATGAAAAGGGTCCTTATGAAGGGTAAATAGCAATTGGCATATCACGTTGTGGTTCATGCGTAGGTAAGAAACGTTCTTGCTAGAAACCCATAGCAGCCACGTAAAACATGCAAACAACAATTAGAGGACGTCTAACTTGTTTTTGCAGGGTATGCTATGTGATGTGATATGGCCAAAGGATGTGATGAATGATATATGTGATGTATGAGATTGATCATGTTCTTGTAATAGGAATCACGACTTGCATGTCGATGAGTATGACAACCGGCAGGAGCCATAGGAGTTGTCTTAATTTATTTGTGACCTGCGTGTCAACTTAAACGTCATGTAATTACTTTACTTTATTGCTAACCGTTAGCCATAGTAGTAGAAGTAATAGTTGGCGAGGCAACTTCATGAAGACACGATGATGGAGATCATGATGATGGAGATCATGGTGTCATG
>NW_021261634.1:0-2709 GCF_002162155.2 Triticum dicoccoides
GAGGGACATGTGTGCAGCTAATTACGTGTGTTAACTCTCCGATCCTTTAAACTATGACCTAGGATGGCGATTCGCCGCCAACCATCATGGTCTATTACCACTTTGTTTATAGATGTAGAATTGCCCAAAGTCGGCCCTGTATTGTCAAGCCCTAATACAAATCGAGCTTATGAAGGTTGTGCTTTGGCGGGATCTTGCTCTCAGACTATAGATCCGACAGTAGAAGCATGTGTTTCCGATTCCTCTCATTCCAATTTACAAGACTATGAACATGAATTATCTTCAGCTTGCTTTCTCTCTTGTATTTCTGCTTGCTAGGTATTGTATTATATGGATGGGTATGAGAAGAGATGGGGGAAAACAAGCAATACTGCAGCCTCTTATATCATGAGCGTTTGAGTAAGCGTTGCATGTTGTAACATGCAATTCAATGCAGGATTTCTGCTCTATCTACTACTGTTTTAAGGCATATCATAAGTTCATTTGGTGGGAGAATTTACAGCCATGTACCAAACGGTATGAATGGGACTGAACCCCCAATGAAGCTCCGACGATGGTACTATCATACATTGTCGACCAAAGACACACTCTTACCTTTTTGGACAATATAAGTGGAGAGGTAAACTATTGCACAACACAATCCCATAGGTTTCTCGTTGGTGTAACAAAAAAATCTACAACCTTTTAAGTGAATTTTAACATACTCGACCTAGAAGGAAAAAGCGTGCAAACGAAAATCTGGCTTGTTCTTTGCTAATGCTCAACAAAAAAACACGAACATTTGGCTTGTTTGTCCCGGCGTGGTAACATTGACTAACATCTAGGTAGCACTATTATCACTCGGCACAAGATTTACTGAACCACACGGTGCTGGTGGATCACCTGTATCTCAGTATATACATCCTACATCAGCTTTGCTACATCTACGGGAAAATTCTACGGAATTGTTGTTATGGATTGAGATGGAAACATTTAATTGGAGAGGAAGGGGGGCCACCCCTGAAATTCAGGGGAAGAATAGTGAGAGATTGGTTGAGGGGAGAGTCCGTAAAAAGTATTCCGTAGGTGTTCCGTAAGTGTAGAGTTTTTGCATCCTACATAGTCAGTTCATGTTCCTATCGGACTGCTAACTTCAATTATCTTCACCTTGCTCTTTGTCTTGTATTCTGGTATGGATGGATATGTATGGAAATGATAGAGGAAAAGCTAACAAGCCACATCCTCTTGTACTGCGAGCTTCTGAGCAGGTGTTGCATGCTATGTAACACACCAATAAAAATGCCTTCGACATTAATTCAATTCAATGTGAGATTTCTGCTCTGCCTAAACTAAGGCATATGTCTGTAAAATGAGTCTCAACATGCCAAGGTTCTTAGTACCACTATCAAAGCAACAACTTATGTTTGTTGACCCCAGCAAAAAAGATTTTAGTTCGAATAGCCCCCGGGGCCATCTCATTACAATTCCACCAGCAGCAGAACACAAATCGTTCCAGTACCAATCCTCCCAATACAAACCCAACAAATCATTCCATCAAAGTTATTGCGGTTGCTGGACTATCTTTCACATGCTTGTCTCCATGGTTACTCCCACATACTTCCGGCACAATGTATCTTCTTTTATTTTGATAAGGAAATGATAGGGGAAATCTCTATGGTAATTTATTTATTTCTTGCTTGCTATCCTAAAAGGCAGCTTTTAGGATATAGTTGTATTCTGATCCTGTAAATGCTGACCGACATTGCAGACTAGCTGGGAAACACCGTGATATGTTACCACTTCGTCCACAGTTGTAGCATTGCCCAAAATCTATGTTTACCTCTGAATCTCAGCCTATACATCCAACGGAGTGAGCATGTATTTCTGATTCCTCCCATTCCAGTGGACAAGGCTCTAAACTTGAATCATATTCAGCTTGCTTTCTCTCTTGCATATCTGCTTGCTAGCCGTTGTATTATATGGATGGGTATGAGAAGTGAGAGGAAGAAAGCAATGCTTGCTAGCTTCTTATATCATGACTTCATGAGCCTTTGGGTAAGTGTTGCATGTTGTAACATGTAGAGAAAAATGGTCTGCAATGTTAATTGAATGCAAGATTCCTGCTGCTCAATCTAGTACTGAAGACATATCAAAAGTTCTTGTTGGGAGTTTTATTTATTTATTGAGATGTTGGAAGAATTTATGAATCTTACAGATGCTGTGGCAATGACATCTAGGCTCTTCTCTCAGTCACAGCCTCCAGATGAAAAAAGAACCAAGACCCCATAAAGTACCAAAACACAGCACAGCTAGCTGTACCACAAGCCGGCGTAGATACTGATGCAACAAGCACTAAAAAAAAGATCTTGCAATATTCATCCTATGAAACGAACAAAGTCTCAACCTAGCTACTCGCCATGTACACAAAGCTTCCACCAAACTTAGAAAACTTCAACTTAGCAGCCCGATGGATATATAGGAGTACATAATCATGGCATCTTTAGCTGATCCACTAAAATGCTTTAGAGTAAAATTTCAGTTTTACTCCTCTAAACAGCACCTAGCCGACCCCTTATCCGTGTTAGAGGAGAATTATTTTTACTCCATGGACGCCTAGAGGAGTAAATATACTCGTCCGTGGCCGGCTGGAGTAAAAGTCTTTTTCGCTTGGAAGACGGCACTCTTCGTTCTCCCTCGACGGCAGCCTCAAGCCTCGCCGGCGACCTCGCC
>NW_021261635.1:0-1394 GCF_002162155.2 Triticum dicoccoides
CCCCCTCTTCCTCCATATATACAGCCCTTAGGGCATCGTTTAGACTTTGGGTTTTGTTTAGATTAAAAGTTCGCCATAGCTGCAACTTCGCGTACTTCGTTTGTGTTCAACGACCAGACAAAGGCGTCACAGAACCCCACCTTGATCAATAAAGCTTTCATCTTATATTCGCAATATCCAGATTGCAATCTCAGTTTCTTGCTTGTTCTTCGTTTGCTCGCAGGAAACAGACCCTCGTGGTCAGGTTGATCGTGCTCCGGCGTGGTCAATAACCTCTCGGAGTTGGTTTAGCGATTGCTAAGGCGCGACGTCCTCGCACGTTCGTAGTCGGATCGTCAAAGTCGACTTCCACCAAAGCGATATCCATCATCTCATCGAAAGACGGGACACCTCCGCCTCTATCAAGTGGTATTAGATTTCCAGGTTGCTCGGTGAGATTTTACAGTTTGTCATAGTTTACCGCTTATCCACCACCGCTTCGAATCCGTATCCATATACCACCACAGCTGTCATATACCACCACCGCTGCCATCTACCATCATATATCCACCACCAATCCGAGTATCTTTTCTTGGCTATGTTGTTACTCCACAGGGAATTGAAGTTGATAAAGCCAAGATTGAAGCTATTGAGAGTTGGCCGCAGCCCAAAACGGTCACACAAGTGAGGAGTTTTCTTGGCCTCGTTGGATTCTATAGGCGTTTTGTGAGAGATTTCAGCACCATTGCTGCACCTCTCAATGAGCTTACAAAGAAAGATGTGCCTTTTCGTTGGGGTACCGCACAGGAAGAAGCCTTCACGGTATTGAAAGATAAGTTGACACATGCTCCTTTACTCCAACTTCCTAATTTTAATAAGACTTTTGAGCTTGAATGTGATGCTAGTGGAATTGGATTAGGAGGTGTGTTATTACAAGATGGCAAACCTGTTGCATACTTTTCTGAAAAATTGAGTGGGCCTAGTCTGAATTATTCTACTTATGATAAAGAATTATATGCTCTTGTTCGGACTTTCGAAACATGGCAACATTATTTATGGCCCAAAGAATTTGTTATACATTCTGATCATGAATCATTGAAACATATTAAAAGTCAAGCTAAACTGAATCTTAGACATGCTAAATGGGTTGAATTCATTGAGACTTTCCCTTATGTCATTAAACACAAGAAGGGAAAAGAAAATGTTATTGCTGATGCTTTGTCTCGTCGCTATACTATGCTTTCACAACTTGACTTCAAAATATTTGGTTTGGAGACCATCAAAGATCAATATGTGCATGATGCTGATTTTAAAGATGTAATGCATAATTGTAAAGAAGGAAGAATGTGGAACAAGTTTGTTGTTAACGATGGATTTGTGTTTCGTGCTAACAAGCTATGCATTCCAGCTAGCTC
>NW_021261636.1:0-1540 GCF_002162155.2 Triticum dicoccoides
CCCTGGAACTGCAACTTGTATCTTTTAATGCTCATCTTTAACATTAAGAAAGTACTAATCAGTACTAGTATTTGTGTAAGTCATACTGATCAGTACTGCTGCTTGCGGTCCTTATGAGCACTAGTACTGATCGCTAACACATAATTTTTCATCTAGTGGACTTTTAACATTATATTAGAAAAAGTGGGCTACATAATAAACAACTAGATTAGAATAGAATCATTGGCTTATATTAGAAATAATGAGCTATGAAATAAACAACCAGATGCGAATTTGCTTCAAGTCAGGTTTGCTATTTTTTGAATTTGATGCATGTTGCCTTATAGGACTGCTACTAGTTTGCAAGTTGTACTCCCTTCGTTCGAAATTACTTGTCACAAAAATGGATATATCTACAACTAAAATACATCTAGATACATTCATTTCTTGGACGAGTAATTCCGAACGGAGGGAGTACTTGAGTACTTTTAAATTGTTTTCATAGTTTACTGCCGAAATCAAAACCACAAAGGAACACATCGGCATTACCAATCATATATAGCAAAGCTGTACTTTCTGTGTCTACTATTGCTTTTCAATAGTGGACTTATGTTCTCTTATGTACTTTAACTATTAAAGTTTTTGAAAATTGCCACTATCACAGATGTTATACTTGAAAACTCTTGCCAGACTAGGCACCCCCCAAATCCTACACAACAAAGCATCCCCCAAGTGAATTTTAGTAGCCTCTCTCTCTCTCTCTCTCTCTCTCTCTTGCATCTATGAGCAGATCCTCGAAGAACTCCTGAACTTTCAGTTGTATCAAAATCTAGATTACAAGAAAAATGGCCTTCATGGATAGCAGTATGTGAACTGAAGAGTAGGAGAGGAGGAGCACGAAGGTGTTTCTCACCAATCATGTTCCTGATGGCGTGGTGGATGGCAAG
Source organism: Triticum dicoccoides (assembly GCF_002162155.2). NCBI lineage: Eukaryota > Viridiplantae > Streptophyta > Magnoliopsida > Poales > Poaceae > Triticum > Triticum dicoccoides. Next base: position 927 of record NW_021261636.1, read on the forward strand.
AATCCATGGCTGAACAGGATGTTGAGGTGTCGCGGTAGGAACTCCAGGGCTGGCGGGCCTCGTTGGGGTTGGCACATCGTCACGAAGGTGGTGGTCCTTCGCTGGGAGGTGGAGGCGCCATGCCATGGCGGCAAAGGTTGGGTCGGGTCCTGCAGGAAGGGGCAGCGTCCAGATATTAGGAAAATGAACTACCAAAATTCCCTAACCAGTACTATAGATATTAGCAAATTTGAACTGATAGTGTTATTTCCAGTAAACATGCGGCTCTTGTTAAGTATTATTTCCAGTAAACTTTCCAGAGTATGCTTTTTCTAAAATGTACTGTGTGGTGAAAGTTTTCCTGGTGTAGTGTTTGAACTCCTATGGTAGCAATACATGAACTCCCTGAGGACACGAATTCTCGGATTAGCACTTGAAGTACATATCACACACGAAAAACTCTCCAAGTATTGTAAGTTGTAACATTTAGCAAGCACAAGGTAGCTACAAATAAACAGTGAACACATCAAAACTAGTAGTAAAGTGCACTTAGACATTTTAGCAAACACGTGACGAGCAATCAACAAAATTCATGGAGTGCAGGAACAGAGAGGGAGAAAAGGTGGGGTAGGGAC
>NW_021261637.1:0-1412 GCF_002162155.2 Triticum dicoccoides
CAAGGGCCACGAAATTCCCCCCCTCTTCCTCCATATATACAGCCCTTAGGGCATCGTTTAGACTTTGGGTTTTGTTTAGATTAAAAGTTCGCCATAGCTGCAACTTCGCGTACTTCGTTTGTGTTCAACGACCAGACAAAGGCGTCACAGAACCCCACCTTGATCAATAAAGCTTTCATCTTATATTCGCAATATCCAGATTGCAATCTCAGTTTCTTGCTTGTTCTTCGTTTGCTCGCAGGAAACAGACCCTCGTGGTCAGGTTGATCGTGCTCCGGCGTGGTCAATAACCTCTCGGAGTTGGTTTAGCGATTGCTAAGGCGCGACGTCCTCGCACGTTCGTAGTCGGATCGTCAAAGTCGACTTCCACCAAAGCGATATCCATCATCTCATCGAAAGACGGGACACCTCCGCCTCTATCAAGTGGTATCAGATTTCCAGGTTGCTCGGTGAGATTTTACAGTTTGTCATAGTTTACCGCTTATCCACCACCGCTTCGAATCCGTATCCATATACCACCACAGCTGTCATATACCACCACCGCTGCCATCTACCACCATATATCCACCACCAATCCGAGTATCTTTTCTTGGCTATGTTGTTACTCCACAGGGAATTGAAGTTGATAAAGCCAAGATTGAAGCTATTGAGAGTTGGCCGCAGCCCAAAACGGTCACACAAGTGAGGAGTTTTCTTGGCCTCGTTGGATTCTATAGGCGTTTTGTGAGAGATTTCAGCACCATTGCTGCACCTCTCAATGAGCTTACAAAGAAAGATGTGCCTTTTCGTTGGGGTACCGCACAGGAAGAAGCCTTCACGGTATTGAAAGATAAGTTGACACATGCTCCTTTACTCCAACTTCCTGATTTTAATAAGACTTTTGAGCTTGAATGTGATGCTAGTGGAATTGGATTAGGAGGTGTGTTATTACAAGATGGCAAACCTGTTGCATACTTTTCTGAAAAATTGAGTGGGCCTAGTCTGAATTATTCTACTTATGATAAAGAATTATATGCTCTTGTTCGGACTTTCGAAACATGGCAACATTATTTATGGCCCAAAGAATTTGTTATACATTCTGATCATGAATCATTGAAACATATTAAAAGTCAAGCTAAACTGAATCTTAGACATGCTAAATGGGTTGAATTCATTGAGACTTTCCCTTATGTCATTAAACACAAGAAGGGAAAAGAAAATGTTATTGCTGATGCTTTGTCTCGTCGCTATACTATGCTTTCACAACTTGACTTCAAAATATTTGGTTTGGAGACCATCAAAGATCAATATGTGCATGATGCTGATTTTAAAGATGTAATGCATAATTGTAAAGAAGGAAGAATGTGGAACAAGTTTGTTGTTAACGATGGATTTGTGTTTCGTGCTAACAAGCTATGCATTCCAGCTAGCTC
>NW_021261638.1:0-525 GCF_002162155.2 Triticum dicoccoides
AACACAGGACCTCCTGTCTAGATCTTCGATGTAACTAATTAAGCGAATGAGCAAACTAAAGGAAGGATTGCGTCCTTTTCTTCGATTGGTTTAGTCCGTTTCGTTTGGTCAATCTTTGTCAGGTACTTCTGTGTTGATTTCTATATTGAAAGGAAGGATCCATAGGCTTCAATGTGTTGGGGCTACTAAATTAAAAAAGGAATTATCCTACTATTAAAGGGAATAGGTATTCTTGGTTTGGTTTAGTCCTTTTCGTTTGGTCAATCTGGGCCAGGTACTTCTATGTTGATGGGCTTTTATGGGCTTTCATAGAGACCGCGAAAAATAATTGGGTCAAAATAAATCAAAATTATGGGAATTGAACACAGGACCTCGTGTCTAGATCTTCGATGTAACTAATTAAGCGAATGAGCAAACTAAAGGAAGGATTGCATCCTTTTCTTGGTTTGGTTTAGTCCTTTTCGTTTGGTCAATCTGGGCCAGGTACTTCTATGTTGATTTCTATATTGAAAGGAAGGATCCATA
>NW_021261639.1:0-1248 GCF_002162155.2 Triticum dicoccoides
TCAGACCCGAAAGATATAATGGTGTATGCTCGAGGAACAACCACGAGTACGACAACATTACGAATATCGTTGGTTCTGATTTGATTTGACGATAGCCCATACTCAAATCAAAGGTTTGGGTAAGATAATAGATCCAACAATTGATCACGAGGATCAACCAATAAAGATATCATCTTTCTTAAACACACACTACACAAGAATATCCCTTTGGAACGAACTAAGTCAGGCAAGCTTTTATCTTCCAATTCTCCAAGTTGTTGTCTAGCTTAACCAACTAGCTCAGGGATATCCAACACAGATTCTTGGAGAAAGGGTGGTTCACAAGAAACCAACTTGATCACGAGCTCAACATAACAGTCAGGAAATAACCCGGTAACACTTCCAAGAAGATATTTGGAAAGTCACGAACCACCGGTATGTTACTAAGCTCGAGAACAATCTTGCCTTTCAGGGCAAGACGATATGATCAAATGAGCGAGGGATTGAAAGGAAACCCTAACTCAATGACCGAAGGAGTGCACCGGAAATAGAGACTAGGTAGCACAATCAACCTTAGGGTGACGATTCGATAATCAACACGTTAAGAATGAGGTTATCGTCCATTTAACTACCAAGCAACGGAGTTGCTAGCAGTATTGATTTCACACGCCATGATTCATTTGTCGGCATTCCGGTTACAATAACACAGGAACCGAGGAATGAACAATGATGGCAAGAAGTATCACTGTACCAAGAGTTCATAGGATGGTGTGCAATCCCTATAACAATCCTGATATAAAAGATGGCAATACTCCAAGGTAGAACAGAACAAAAGCTGGATTAGCAATTTGATCTGCGGAGCACAACTTCTTTGACCCAATCCTGGAAATGGATAAGGTACTGGAGTTTGTTTCTCCTAGTCATTCTGGAATAGAATGGCTTGACGGACCACAAGAATAATAGGCATCGATGAACGATTGCACACATACTCTTGACTATCAATTGATAGACGAGGGTCAGAAGACAACTAAAGAGGGACAACTCAAAAGAACATAAGATTTTCTGAGTTGTGGATGCATGGATTAGCATGTCGAACGAGTTCGACATATTTCTTTCGGACAATCCATGCGGAAAGGTAGAACTGGCAGAGTCACAATTATGAATGGAGAACCCATCGAGAGCACTCCTGTTGTGATCTTTTGATCCAACAAACTTTTGCCGTAAGTGGTTCATGGTATTTGGAAGAAGGATATACCACGGACCTCGAGG
>NW_021261640.1:0-1133 GCF_002162155.2 Triticum dicoccoides
TCTGGCGCCTTTCGCTTCTTTCCCGGCTCTGGCGCCTTTTGCTTCTTTCCCGGCAGTGGGCAGTCTTTCCAATTTTTCAACAGCTTGTCTATTTCCTCGCCGCTCCTCGTACACGGGCGTTTTCGGGGTTCGGTTTCACCATCGAACAGATCCTTGCGTTTCCTCCATGGGTCATCGTCGCGAAGCCACCTTCGATGTCCCATGAACACGGTTTTCGAAGACCCGGGATCTCTATCTAGCTGGCGATACGTTGTGTCATCCATGCACCTTACGCATCCAGAAAATCCGTGGACTACCTGCCCCGCAAGATATCCGTAACCGAGATAGTCATGCACCGTCGTGAGCAGTGCGGCTCTCATAGGGAAATATTCTTTCTCTGCAGCGTCCCACGTATTGGCTGGCGTTTTCCACAGCGTGTCAAGCTCCTCTTTCAGCAGCCCCAGATACAGATTGATGTCGTTCCCTGGTTGTTTCGGCCCTTCAATTAGCATACTCATGTGAATGTACTTCCTCTTCATGCACAACCAGGGGGGAAGGTTGTACATCCACACAAACACAGGCTAGGTGCTATGTGTGCTTCTCTGGCTGCCAAACGGATTGACTCCATCGGTGCTCGCGCCCAGCACGATGTTCCTTGGATCGTTCCCAAATTCTGGGTATTCGAAGTTCAATGCTTGCCACTGGCTCGCATCCTTAGGGTGACTCGGCATCTTGTCTTTTTTATCTATCTCCGGATCATTTGCGTCATCTTCTCGCTTCTTCTCCTCCCTATCCGCGTGCCAACGCAGGAGCTTTGCTACCTTAGGATCCGCGAAATACCGCTGCAGACGAGGAGTGATCGGAAAGTACCACACCACTTTTCGAGGAGCTTTCTTCCTCTTCTTGTATCGAGTGACACCGCACACCGGACATATTGTAGACTCCGCGTGCTCGTCCCGATAAATGATGCAATTGTTCATGCACACATGGTATTTCACGTGCGGTAAATCCAGAGGACACATGATTTTCTTTGCCTCCTCCAAACTGGTCGGGCACTTGTTCCCCTTGGGAAGACGTTCGTGCCAGAATGACATGTTCTCGTCGAAGCATGCGTCGGTCATTTTGTGTTTTACCTTCATCTCCAGAGCCATGAG
>NW_021261641.1:0-1869 GCF_002162155.2 Triticum dicoccoides
CAAACTGAATCTCTGTAGATCTATGACGTCGTGCTGCTAGCAATCAAATATTTACGATTTCTTCATGGTGATAGTAGAGATTAGATACTGCATCTGAATTTTACTATGCAAATGGTTGTACCGTGTTCTTTTAGAAAATAATACCAACAGTAGCACTCTCAGAGAATGATGTCATCCACAACCTCTACACTGAATGTAATCTTTGGCCAATTTTGGGGACAAAAGTTTAGTACTAGACGGTGCCCGTGCAAATCTGAAATAATCCCATGTTGAAGCTGCAGATGTGTCTTTTCAGGAAACTTTCTTCTCAGAAATACTGTTTCGCAAACTTTTTAATTTTACAAAGGCAAAAACAACTTGAATTTATTTTGTACTATAAGTTATGGTGCAAGATGGTGTATGTTGTTCTGACCTTTACATTATTTTGTTCTGTAGGTTTCATGGCTCTTTCATGCATGCGGCTTATATATAAAAAAAATGAGATCCATAGGCACTAGCACCCTGGACATATTTTTATAGGAGAATCCCACCCGGGTGAGGCGCCACAAATTCGCTCCCAACGGGAGTCAAACCGTGGCCGCAAGGTTTTGCCACCGCGTCCCTTGCCACTAGGCTACAGCCTAGTCCTCATGCATGCGGCTTATTGATCATTATGGCTGCCCCACATATTAGTAGGATGAAAATTGAAGCATTCTGATTATTCATTTATTTCAATTGTTATTTGTGAGCAAAGGGACATCTTTAACTCTTGGTTCGATAAATTGATATACAGTGTACTCCTCTACAACTTTCTGGTATGCCAGTTCTTGATGCTTTCCTCAAACCCCTCTTCCTTAGATTGCTCATTATCATATTGTGTCTTGAGGTCTCATAAAATGGATTTGCAACATGGATGTATATTTAGTTTTGATGCTATAACTTTCTGAACTCTAATTGAGCTTCAACATGATTTATACATCAAACCAAGTTATTTAATTTTTTACGTTGTTTGCTATTTTCTTTAGTTTGCCAATTTGTGTTGTTTCATGATTGACTTCAGAAGACTAGCAACTCTATCTCCACCCTTTTAGGTAAACAACTCCTATGTTATATTTGGCTACCATTTGTAGACCAAGCCAGAAATGACCATCAAAATTACAAACTTGCTCAAGCATCTTCGCCAAACAACCATCCGTAGATATAGTAGTCATTTTCTTTCGTCACACAATAAGGATTCTTCCTCTTTCGGAAGAGACTATTTATTGAGTTTGGTTCCATATAACACATGATTAACTTTTTTTTATTTTACAGGGAGTAACCCAAGATTATCTTGATTGAAAACACATTTTTTTTATTTGGACCATGCTCATCTATTAATGTTTGATAAATTCCCCCCTATGCACACACCAAATTGCTTACTCATATTTCCGCAGCAACGCGCGGGGTATCATCTAGTAAACTAAAACGGATGTATCCATTTATCAGGTCATCTGAATTCTAAATATTGAATACCACCTGTAGTAACCAGAAAGCAGCATGGCAAGGACTAATTTCAGAAGTTTACACCCATTAAACTAATAAAAATCAGTGTGGACAAAGTGCTAAAATAGACGGAAACCGAAGAAGTTCTCATGATGCAATAGGCTAAGGGCATCTCTAGGCGAAGCATTATAATTTAGCCCCTTGTATGCCTCCCCAAACTAACTGCTTGTATTTCAGGAGTTAAAACATGTGGTTCTTTGCTGAAGACTTAAATTTAACTCCCTAAAACTTTTTTCATGTAGATTTAAACCTAGATAGCAGAATTTGTCTCAAACTACAAGTGGCTAGTCCAAGATGACAGTGGGTATGAACAGATTTTTGTTTCGGTCTGCAATATGAAGGCATATA
>NW_021261642.1:0-1094 GCF_002162155.2 Triticum dicoccoides
AAAATGGAGTTCACTTGCATCTTCTATGATGTTTTCGATGTTGGAGGTTATGCCGATTCTTCTCAGTTGGAGGTTTCACTCCTCTATTTGTTGGCATACCTCCCCTGCCTCATCTTACTATATTATTGGTTCTTGTTTGGTTCTTCTCTTTGTGAGTTTTGGAGCTTATGGTCATCTTGGTGACATGCTTGAGTTCATCGAAAACGGAGTTCACTCGCATCTTCGATGATGTTTTCGATGTTGGAGGTTATGCCGGTTCTTCTCAGTTGTAGGTTTCACTCCTCTATTTGTTGGCATACCTCCCCTACCTCTTCTTACTACATTATTGGTTCTTGTTTGGTTCTTCTCTTTGTGAATTTTTGGGCTTATAGTCATCATGGTGACAAGCTCGAGTGCATCGAAAACGGAGTTCACTCGCATCTTCTATGATGTTTTCGATGTTGGAGGTTATGCCGGTTCTTCTCAGTTGGAGGTTTCTGTGACGCCCGGATAATTAAGCTACAGTGATCCTCCGCTAGTGATGCCACGTCACCTCGATTATAGTTGCTAATCGCGCGTTAGTTCGAAACCGATTCGCGTTCAAATTCAAAATCAAGCAAACAATAAAAGATTTCAAATATTGAAACTAAAATGTTCGGAGTGAGCCAAATAATGCATAAGTAAGTATGGTGGAGAAACCAGACTTTTATAAAAGTGTAAAATAATCTAAAATGTTTTAAACAGTAGCAAAGACAATTAGTTGAATGCCTTTTACAATAGATAAAATATTAAACTATTTTATTTTGCTGCCCAAGCTTATGTGGCAGTAGCTAATTACTAACACTAAATTAGGGACTACTTTTATAGTTATAAAACTAAAATAAAAGAGGAACTAAAATAAAACAGAAAAGGAATAATAAACAAAAATAGAACAAAAGAAATAAAAACAGAAAAACCCCCCCCCCCCCCGCTGGGCCTCGTGGCCCAGCTGGCCACCAGGCCGCCCCACGGCCCGACCGGCCGGCCGGCCCACCCCATGGCCCCTTAACCCCCACTCCCCGACCGAACCCTAGCCGAGCCCCACTCCTCTCTCCCCCTCCCCACGACCCCTCGTC
>NW_021261642.1:2025-8605 GCF_002162155.2 Triticum dicoccoides
CTGGCCGCGCCCAGCCCCTCATCCCCGTCCCCAGGCCACCGGCCTCCGCCTGCTCCGGCGCCCTGCCGGGTCCGCCGCCCCGCGCGCCCCTGGGCGTGCGCCTGCTCGGGCAAGCCCCGCCAGCCTCGCCCCACTGTGCTCGCGGGCTAGTACCCGTTTGCCCGTGCCCGGTAGGCCTTCCCTGGGTCACAGACATGTGGGGCCGAGCCCCCAGAATGTTTTAATAAAAAAAAAGGGAATGAAAAAATGTACAAAATTAATTAAATAAACAATAATAATTAAAGTAATTAATTAATTAAGGAATTAATTAAGTTAATTAATTATAATTAAATTAACCTAATCACTAATTAACCTAATTAATAGTTAGTTAATTAAATCAGAGTATGACGAACGGGACCCACTTGTCAGGTTGACCAAGTCAACTGCTGACGTCATGCTGACATCATGATGACGTCAGCAGACACTATTCTGGATAATGTTGATTAAATTAATTAAATAAATCCTAAAAATGATTTAAATCTTTTAAAATTAATAAAATCTTTAGAAAATCATATCTTTTAATCCGCAACTCGGATTAAAATACTTTCTACATGAAAGTTGCTCAGAACGACGAGACGAATCCGGATACGCAGCCCGTTCGTTCGCCACACACCCCTAACCTATCGAACTCGCAACTTTCCCCCTCCGGCTCCTCTGCCCGAAAACGCGAAACACCGGGAATACTTTCCCGGATGTTTCCCCCCTTAACCGGTACCACCTCATACCACGTTAGGGCACACCTAGCACCGCTCATTGTCACGTCACGCATCGTCGTGTTTATGTTTGCATTGTATTCATTGTTTCTTCCCCCTCTTATCTCCGGTAGACTACGAGACCGACGTTGATGCCACCGAGTACGACTACGTCACCGACGACCCCTCCTTGTCTGAGCAACCAGGCAAGCCCCCCCTTGATCACCAGATATCGCCTATTCTCCTCTATACTGCTTGCATTAGAGTAGTGCAGCATGTTACTGCTTTCGTTAATCCTATTCTGATGCATAGCCTGACATTGTCGCTACATCTGTTGATACCTTACCTGCAATCCTAAATGCTTAGTATAGGATGCTAGTTTATCATCATTGGCCCTACATTCTTGTCAGTCTGCCTTGCTATACTATCGGGCCGTGATCACTTGGGAGGTGATCACGGGTATATACTATACATACATACATACTATACAGATGGTGACTAAAGTCGGGTCAGCTCATTGAAGTACCCGCAAGTGATTCTGACGAGGGGGCTGAAAGGACAGGTGGCTCCATCCTGGTAGAGGTGGGCCTGGGTTCCCGACGGCCCCCGACTGTTACTTTGTGGCGGAGCGGCAGGGCAGGTTGAGACCACCTAGGAGACAGGTGGGCCTGGCCCTGTTCGGCGTTCGCGGATACTTAACACGCTTAACGAGATCTTGGTATTTGATCTGAGTCTGGCTACGAGCCTATACGCACTAACCATCTACGTGGGAGTAGTTATGGGTATCCCGACGTCGTGGTATCAGCCGAAGCACTTCAGACGTCAGCGACGGAGCGGCGCGCGCCGAATTAGACTGGAACGCCACTAGGCTAGGTCTGCTTTCGGCCGCGTACGCAACGTGCAGGTGTGCTATGGGCGATGGGCCCAGACCCCTGTGCGCTTAGGTTTAGACCGGCGTGCTGGCCTCTCTGTTGAGCCTAGGTGGGGCTGAGACGTGTTGATCTTCCGAGGCCGGGCATGACCCAGGAAAGTGTGTCCGGCCAAATGGGATCAAGCGTGTTGGGTTATGTGGTGCACCCCTGCAGGGAAGTTAATCTATTCGAATAGCCGTGATCTTCGGTAACAGGACGACTTGGAGTTGTACCTTGACCTTATGACAACTAGAACCGGATACTTAATAAAACACACCCTTCCAAGTGCCAGATACAACCGGTGGTCTCTCTACCTCAAGGATATGAGGAGGGGATCGCCGGGTAGGATTATGCTATGAGATGCTACTTGGAGATGCTACTTGGAGGACTTCAATCTACACTCTTCTACTTGATGCAAGACGGTGGCTGCGAGAAGCGTAGTCTTCGACAGGATTAGCTATCCCCCTCTTATTCTGGCATTCTGCAGTTCAGTCCACTGATATGGCCTCCTTACACATATACCCATGCATATGTAGTGTAGTTCCTTGCTTGCGAGTACTTTGGATGAGTACTCACGGTTGCTTTCTCCCCCCTTTTTCCCCTTTTCCTTTATTTATGGTTGTCGCAACCAGATGCTGGAGCCCTGGAGCCAGACGCCACCGTCGACGACGACTACTACCCCGGAGGTGCCTACTACTACGTGCAGCCCGCTGACGACGACCTGGAGTAGTTTAGGAGGATCCCAGGCAGGAGGCCTGCGCCTCTTTCGATCTGTATCCTAGTTTGTGCTAGCCTTCTTAAGGCAAACTTGTTTAACTTATGTCTGTACTCAGATATTGTTGCTTCCGCTGACTCGTCTATGATCGAGCACTTGTATTCGAGCCCTCGAGGCCCCTGGCTTGTATTATGATGCTTGTATGACTTATTTTATTTGTAGAGTTGTGTTGTGATATCTTCCCGTGAGTCCCTGATCTTGATCGTACACATTTGCGTGCATGATTAGTGTACGATTGAATCGGGGGCGTCACAACTTGGTATCAGAGCCGACTGCCTATAGGAATCCCCTTTCCAACTCCTTGGCCGAAGTTGAGTCTAGACATGGCAAAACCTTTACTAACATGGCTGTGTGTCTTACGGGCACACGTCGCCATTGGGTGGTACTAGGATCTTTTACTCCTCGACCTTTACTCTGGGACTCTGATCTCTCTTCTATTCGGGTTAAACGAAATTTACTAAATCTAACATTAGGATCTCGTTATCACTTTCACCCGGAGAGCCCCTTATTACTAATGATCGTCTGCTGCACCAGAAGACCCTGAAGATACTCTCCACTGTTAACCCGAGAACTTGTGTTCATCGCGTTTGCAATTCACCTTCCACCGCAAACCCTTATGGATAACTACTTGCATTTGTTATTCTTACATTCATCCCCAGTGGTCTTGTTATTACAAGATAACCTGAAAACTCATCGTTGTTTCGATAATCCTTTGAGCTTACTGCCTTGCTGTTCTTTGTCACCTGAATACCCCTACGGTTAATTATTGCAATTATTGAGTATCCGCTCATCCCCAGTTGTTCATGAGTTTCACAAAAGTCTTCAAAATACTATTTGATCCTCCAAAAATCCTTAATAGCTTATTGCTCTGCAATACTTGTCTGCTTGCATTATGGATGCTTTCCATATGTCTGGCAATATTCGTTAGTATCTTTTGACACCGTCATTTTGATCCTATTGATTCAACATGTGTGCGAATGCACACAATCATCTATCAACCCTTCTAAATTATCTTTCTGGCTCAGACATCATTTTTGAACATGAGCCGGTTCTTGACCAAACTATTGGACGTCAATTGTGACTCTGGTCTATCCAACTTATCCATCCTTGATCAGAGCGACAACTTCTGATCCTTTGATTTGGAAATCGTAATTCCTTTGTTATCTAAGCATCGAATTATTTAGATGTTCTATAATATGATGCCCGTGCATTCTTCTTCCTCTGGTTGAGTACCGATGCTCACGTCAGATCCCTTGTGGACCACCAGATCCTTTGTTGGATTTTATCTGACAACGCCCTTCATATTCAATAAACTTGTGAGCCTTTCTCGGATACATAATGCTTTTGGTAAATTGTATCGTCTGCTTTCTCAACCATGCTCTGCCTTCGAGCTTGAGTTAATTACTTCTAAAGATTTTGGTATATGTTTCTAAGAAACCCGTATGGATTGAACATATGCCTTCTCTAAACCGTGTGAACCCGAAAGTTTTCACGAGTCATACTCTTCTGGTGCTTCACCAGATAAAATTTCAACACTGCAACTTCATCGAACGTGAGAAGTGAATGAAATGTTATGCATTGGAGAAGTGGGAGTCGACCTTGAACTTGTGTTCATGCCCATGGACACGATGTAAATCTTATCATTAAAGCTTCTCTTAAATAAATTATTCCTTTGGTATAAGTTCATCTTATAACTAGGATCTGGCCTTTTGCTATCGTGGTTTTGACCATGTTCTCCTTTAAATATCATGTCCGGTGCAAGTTTAAGCACTTGTCTTCTATAGAGCAATACCCCAGTTCAACTTCTAGTTTGATCTGTCCTCGAGTATTACCTCCTGGTATCTTGAGATTATCTTGGAACTGCATAATTTCTTATGAGTTCTACATCAAGTACTACATACTCACCGATTACTATTTTTCATGGGCTCGGAGTTATTGAACACTCAAAGACACCGATAACTGAACCGAGTCCGCTCTACGGTTCAACAACTCTTCAGTAAGCTTCTATAAGTACGAGTTTGTACCCGATCACGCCATTCCTAGCCTGTTTGGCTATATCATTGCCGTGACGATTCTAACCGTGCTACCTGGTCCTTATTCTCGGAGCACCAATTTTCGACGATGAACTAACCTTACGTCGATCCTCATCGTCATATCATTTCGCCTTGAACAACAAGCTTGGTTTCGAGTTTGTGTCGTACCCTTGGTTCCAATAACCTTTCACTTAATCATTACTTGACTTGATGTCGTCACCGATAGATTACATCTTCATGAACTCTCGTGACAAAGGTGTCGTGATCATCAACATTCTGAGCTCATCCAGGATATCAATTGAATTCATGATGGGTAATACCATCCTTGCCCCTCGATGATTCCTGTTCTCATCGACCACTTTATTGCCTTCCGTTCAACACAACTTGTTCGCGTTTTGTGTAAACCTTGAGGTCACTGCTACCCAGCAGTTGATCTTCCTTACCTCGGAAGTATTACCATCACTTTTTGTCAAGAATGTGGTGAGAATTTCACCACCTCTTAATAATTCTTGATATCTTAATACTTCTTGCCATCTTCGTTCATTCCTTGGTCCCCGTATTGTTTTCAACCGGAATACCGACAATGGAGCTATGACTTGTGAATTCAAAACTTCTAGCAACCCTATTGCTTTGAAGTGAATGGGCGATAGTTTAGTCTAAGTCCTTCGCTAATTGAATCACCATTCTAACATTGGTCGTGTAACCCAACCCGTACTTCGGGCGCACCCTTCAACCAGTGTTTAATTGTGTATGTTTTCCTCGAGCATACTTCCTTATATCATTTGATCTGACAAATGTTATCTCCTTGTTCACTTAATGGTGGAAATCCATCTTTTGGGAATCTCGGTGAATTGCCGTTGGGTTCACCAGACACCTCCTTGTCCTCTCCTTGGGTTAATGATGGACTCTTGTTAACGGAAATCACTTCATAGTTCATTTCCCTGAGAATCCTGAAATGTCATTTCGTCTATTTGTGTTGCACCTTTTATTCTCGGACATCCTGAGTCTGAGGTATCATGACACCAATCGGATCTGAATCTCGGTCAGATATGATGGTTGGGACAACTTTCCAAGAGTTATGATATTGGTCCTTTGATGAACCGGTAACTTGATGTCATGCCTAGCACCCCCCCCCCCCCGGGTGGAGGACCGATCATTATAAATTCTTTTGCAAGGATAACCATTCTTCCTGGAGGAAATTGTAAGACTTATTCTATAAGTTATTCCTGATGAATCCTTTGTGTATCCGAAGTATGACCTATACATGAAGACCATGTCAATGCTATCTCGAGGCATGTCTGCGATACTCTGATTTTCAACAAGAACATCTGAAGCCCAATGCTAAATGTTTCTTGCTCAATTATCCGAACACCGTTGTATGGGTAATGTCTTGAAATTTCTCCCCCCTTACCTAAAGGGTTTTCTACATTATATCCTGTCATGGATATCATGCTCTGCTTATCCTTGGGAAGGATATACCCCCGAAATATGTGTTTAAACACATTTTTCCTTTCCATTGTTCTGTTTAACCTAATGATCACATTTTCCTTTCCATGGGTCTGTTTGACCCTTCTTGTGACCTATATAATCTAAGCAGTGATAATCCCCTGCTTAGGTAAGCACCTCGTTGTACCCCTCTGTAAGTAAGACCCTATTACTATTGTTGATGACATTCCGGTAACCACCGATGGACGAGAACCTTGCCTATTGGTCCGCCTCATTCAACGAGCAGGAAAATGGTTCTCTTCATCCCTCGCCCTTGGTACCGATGTTGTTGCCGACATAACCGACAGACTATCCTCTGGCATGCCTTGCTTGCATGATCGTGCAAGATGTCACTGTCCTTCCTACTTTTAATCCACATGGTGGGCCCATAACCCACAGTTCCATAGGATCGAAACCTGACTCTCCTGTACCCCCCTGTACCCAAGGTTGTTCCTCGCGCGTGGCCTCGTATGTAATTCATGAGCCACCTTCAATCTGGTATCAGACAAATACTTATTCTCGTGGCTTCGAACCCCTTTCATGCCACATATCAGGCATCGAACGATTGCCTGCCCGCTCGAAACTTCCCAGGATACCTCCTTACTCTGCTCTTGATATTTTCTTAAGTTTCAATTCGAGAGTTAC
>NW_021261642.1:8718-9442 GCF_002162155.2 Triticum dicoccoides
GTTATCGACCAGATAGTCAAACCTGCAGAGGTCCATTCTCTTGGGATACCCACCCTTTATCCTTTTGTAAGTACGATGGAACCCCCAAAGAAAGGACGACAAACTTCATCATGATGACCTGAAGGAGAGGACCGAAGACATCAATGTAATGGGTCGACCTCTTCGAGAAGAGCTACTATGACCGAGAAGGATCGTTAGAATTTCGTAACCAGACCCCTTCCCCCTAATAACCGATCCTAAATCTCGGGACGAGATTTCTTGTAGTGGAGGAGAATTGTGACGCCCGGATAATTAAGCTACAGTGATCCTCTGCTAGTGATGCCACGTCACCTCGATTATAGTTGCTAATCGCGCGTTAGTTCGAAACCGATTCGCGTTCAAATTCAAAATCAAGCAAACAATAAAAGATTTCAAATATTGAAACTAAAATGTTCGGAGTGAGCCAAATAATGCATAAGTAAGTATGGTGGAGAAACCACACTTTTATAAAAGTGTAAAATAATCTAAAATGTTTTAAACAGTAGCAAAGACAATTAGTTGAATGCCTTTTACAATAGATAAAATATTAAACTATTTTATTTTGCTGCCCAAGCTTATGTGGCAGTAGCTAATTACTAACACTAAATTAGGGACTACTTTTATAGTTATAAAACTAAAATAAAAGAGGAACTAAAATAAAACAGAAAACAGAAAAGGAATAATAAACAAAAATAGAACAAAAGAA
>NW_021261642.1:11108-14139 GCF_002162155.2 Triticum dicoccoides
GGCCTCCGCCTGCTCCGGCGCCCTGCCGGGTCTGCCGCCCCGCGCGCCCCTGGGCGTGCGCCTGCTCGGGCAAGCCCCGCCAGCCTCGCCCCACTGTGCTCGCGGGCTAGTACCCATTTGCCCGTGCCCGGTAGGCCTTCCCTGGGTCACACACATGTGGGGCCCAGCCCCCAGAATGTTTTAATAAAAAAAAAGGGAATAAAAAAATATACAAAATTAATTAAATAAACAATAATAATTAAAGTAATTAATTAATTAAGGAATTAATTAAGTTAATTAATTATAATTAAATTAACCTAATCACTAATTAACCTAATTAATAGTTAGTTAATTAAATCAGAGTATGACGAACGGGACCCACTTGTCAGGTTGACCAAGTCAACTGCTGACGTCATGCTGACATCATGATGACGTCAGCAGACACTATTCTGGATAATGTTGATTAAATTAATTAAATAAATCCTAAAAATGATTTAAATCTTTTAAAATTAATAAAATCTTTAGAAAATCATATCTTTTAATCCGCAACTCGGATTAAAATACTTTCTACATGAAAGTTGCTCAGAACGACGAGACGAATCTGGATACGCAGCCCGTTCGTTCGCCACACACCCCTAACCTATCGAACTCGCAACTTTCCCCGTCCGGCTCCTCTGCCCGAAAACGCGAAACACCGGGAATACTTTCCTGGATGTTTCCCCCCTTAACCGGTACCACCTCATACCACGTTAGGGCACACCTAGCACCGCTCATTGTCACGTCACGCATCGTCGTGTTTATGTTTGCATTGTATTCATTGTTTCTTCCCCCTCTTATCTCCGGTAGACTACGAGACCGACGCTGATGCCACCGAGTACGACTACGTCACCGACGACCCCTCCTTGTCTGAGCAACCAGGCAAGCCCCCCCCCCCCTTGATCACCAGATATCGCCTATTCTCCTCTATACTGCTTGCATTAGAGTAGTGTAGCATGTTACTGCTTTCGTTAATCCTATTCTGATGCATAGCCTGACATTGTCGCTACATCTGTTGATACCTTACCTGCAATCCTAAATGCTTAGTATAGGATGCTAGTTTATCATCATTGGCCCTACATTCTTGTCAGTCTGCCTTGCTATACTATCGGGCCGTGATCACTTGGGAGGTGATCACGGGTATATACTATACATACATACATACTATACAGATGGTGACTAAAGTCGGGTCAGCTCATTGAGTACACGCAAGTGATTCTGACGAGGGGGCTGAAAGGACAGGTGGCTCCATCCCGGTAGAGGTGGGCCTGGGTTCCCGACGGCCCCCGACTGTTACTTTGTGGCGGAGCGGCAGGGCAGGTTGAGACCACCTCGGAGACAGGTGGGCCTGGCCCTGTTCGGCGTTCGCGGATACTTAACACGCTTAACGAGATCTTGGTATTTGATCTGAGTCTGGCTACGAGCCTATACGCACTAACCATCTACGTGGGAGTAGTTATGGGTATCCCGACGTCGTGGTATCAGCCGAAGCACTTCAGACGTCAGCGACGGAGCGGCGCGCGCCGAATTGGACTGGAACGCCACTAGGCTAGGTCTGCTTTCAGCCGCGTACGCAACGTGCAGGTGTGCTATGGGCGATGGGCCCAGACCCCTGTGCGCTTAGGTTTAGACCGGCGTGCTGGCCTCTCTGTTGAGCCTAGGTGGGGCTGCGACGTGTTGATCTTCCGAGGCCGGGCATGACCCAGGAAAGTGTGTCCGGCCAAATGGGATCAAGCGTGTTGGGTTATGTGGTGCACCCCTGCAGGGAAGTTAATCTATTCGAATAGCCGTGATCTTTGGTAACAGGACGACTTGGAGTTGTACCTTGACCTTATGACAACTAGAACCGGATACTTAATAAAACACACCCTTCCAAGTGCCAGATACAACCGGTGGTCGCTCTACCTCATGGATATGAGGAGGGGATCGCCGGGTAGGATTATGCTATGAGATGCTACTTGGAGATGCTACTTGGAGGACTTCAATCTACACTCTTCTACTTGATGCAAGACGGTGGCTGCGAGAAGCGTAGTCTTCGACAGGATTAGCTATCCCCCTCTTATTCTGGCATTCTGCAGTTCAGTCCACTGATATGGCCTCCTTACACATATACCCATGCATATGTAGTGTAGTTCCTTGCTTGCGAGTACTTTGGATGAGTACTCACGGTTGCTTTCTCCCCCCTTTTTCCCCTTTTCCTTTCTTTCTGGTTGTCGCAACCAAATGCTGGAGCCCTGGAGCCAGACGCCACCGTCGACGACGACTACTACCCCGGAGGTGCCTACTACTACGTGCATCCCGCTGACGACGACCTGGAGTAGTTTAGGAGGATCCCAGGCAGGAGGCCTGCGCCTCTTTCGATCTGTATCCCAGTTTGTGCTAGCCTTCTTAAGGCAAACTTGTTTAACTTATGTCTGTACTCAGATATTGTTGCTTCCGCTGACTCGTCTATGATCGAGCACTTGTATTCGAGCCCTCGAGGCCCCTGGCTTGTATTATGATGCTTGTATGACTTATTTTATTTGTAGAGTTGTGTTGTGATATCTTCCCGTGAGTCCCTGATCTTGATCGTACACATTTGCGTGCATGATTAGTGTACGATTGAATCGGGGGCGTCACAGTTTCACTTCTCTATTTGTTGGCATACCTCCCCTGCCTCTTCTTACTATATTGTTGGTTCTTGTTTGGTTCTTCTCTTTGTGAGTTTTGGAGCTTATGGTCATCTTGGTGACAAGCTCGAGTTCATTGAAAACGGAGTTCACTCGCATCTTCTATGATGTTTTCGATGTTGGAGGTTATGCCGGTTCTTCTCAGTTGGAGGTTTCACTCCTCTATTTCTTGGCATACCTCCCCTACCTCTTCTTACTATATTATTGGTTCTTCTCTTTGTGAGTTTTGGAGCTTATGGTCATCTTGGTGACAAGCTCGAGTTCATCAAAAATAGAGTTCACTCGCATCTTCTATGATGTTTTCGATGTTGGAGGTTATGTCGGTACTTCTCAGTTGGAGGTTTCAC
>NW_021261642.1:14850-15946 GCF_002162155.2 Triticum dicoccoides
TTATAGGTTCTTGTTTGGTTCTTCTCTTTTATGAGTTTTGGAGCTTATGGTCATCTTGGTGACAAGCTCGAGTTCATTGAAAACGGAGTTCACTCGCATCTTCTATGATGTTTTCAATGTTGGAGGTTATGCCAGTTCTTCTCAGTCGGAGGTTTCACTCCTCTATTTGTTGGCATACCTCCCCTGCCTCTTCTTACTATATTATCGGTTCTTGTTTGGTTCTTCTCTTTGTGAGTTTTGGAGCTTATGGTCATCTTGGTGACAAGCTCGAGTTCATCAAAAAGGGAGTTCACTCGCATCGTCTATGATGTTTTTGATGTTGGAGGTTATGCCGGTTCTTCTCGGTTGGAGGTTTCACTCCTCTATTTGTTGGCATACCTCCCCTGCCTCTTCTTACTATATTATTGGTTCTTGTTTGGTTCTTCTCTTTGTGAGTTTTGGAGCTTATGGTCATCTTGGTGAAAAGCTCGAGTTCATCGAAAACAGAGTTCACTCGCATCTTCTATGATGTTTCCGATGTTGGAGGTTATGCCGGTTCTTCTCAGTTGGAGGTTTCACTCCTCTATTTGTGGGCATACCTCCCCTGCCTCTTCTTACTAAATTATCGGTTCTTGTTTGGTTCTTCTCTTTGTGAGTTTTGGAGCTTATGGTCATCTTGGTGACAAGCTCAAGTTCATCGAAAACGGAGTTCACTCGCATCTTCTATGATGTTTTCGATGTTGGAGGTTATGTATGTTCTTCTCAGTTGGAGGTTTCACTCCTCTATTTGTTGGCATACCTCCCCTGCCTCTTCTTACTATATTATTGGTTCTCGTTTGGTTCTTCTCTTTGTGAGTTTTGCAGCTTATGGTCATCTTGGTGACAAGCTCGAGTTCATCGAAAACGGAGTTCACTCGCATCTTCTATGATGTTTTTGATGTTGGAGGTTATGCCGGTTCTTCTCGGTTGAAGGTTTCACTCCTCTATTTGTTGGCATACCTCCCCTGCCTCTTCTTACTATATTATTGGTTCTTGTTTGGTTCTTCTCTTTGTGAGTTTTGGACCTTATGGTCATCTTGGTGACAAGCTCGAGTTCATCAAAAACGGAGTTCACTCG
>NW_021261642.1:16399-17098 GCF_002162155.2 Triticum dicoccoides
TATATTATCGGTTCTTGTTTGGTTCTTCTCTTTGTGAGTTTTGGAGCTTATGGTCATCTTGGTTACAAGCTCGAGTTCATCGAAAATTGAGTTCACTCGCATCTTCTATGATGTTTTCGATGTTGGAGGTTATGCCGGTTCTTCTCGGTTGGAGGTTTCACTCCTCTATTTGTTGGCATACCTCCCCTGCCTCTTCTTCCTATATTATCAGTTCTTGTTTGGTTCTTCTCTTTGTGAGTTTTGGAGCTTATGGTCATCTTGGTGACAAGCTCGAGTTCATCGAAAACAGAGTTCACTCGCATCTTCTATGATGTTTCCGATGTTGGAGGTTATGCCGGTTCTTCTCAGTTGGAGGTTTCACTCCTCTATTTGTTGGCATACCTCCCATGCCTCTTCTTACTATAGTATCGGTTCTTATTTGGTTCTTCTCTTTCTGACTTTTGGAGCTTATGGTCATCTTGGTGACAAGCTCGAGTTCATCGAAAACGGAGTTCACTCGCATCTTCTATGATGTTTTCGATGTTGGAGGTTATGCCGGTTCTTCTCAGTTGGAGGTTTCACTCCTGTATGTGTTGGCATACCTCCCCTTCCTCTTCTTACTATATTATCGGTTCTTGTTTGGTTCTTCTCTTTGTGAGTTTTGGAGCTTATGGTCATCTTGGTGACAAGCTCAAGTTCATCGTAAACGGAGTTCACTCG
>NW_021261642.1:17572-18160 GCF_002162155.2 Triticum dicoccoides
TGGCATACCTCCCCTGCCTCTTCTTACTATATTATCGGTTCTTGTTTGGTTCTTCTCTTTGTGACTTTTGGAGCTTATGGTCATCTTGGTGACAAGCTCGAGTTCATCGAAAACGGAGTTCACTCACATCTTCTATGATGTTTTCAATGTTGGAGGTTATGCCGGTTCTTCTCAGTTGGAGGTTTCACTCCTCTATTTGTTGGCATACCTCCCCTGCCTCTTCTTACTATATTATTGGTTCTTGTTTGGTTCTTCTCTTTGTGAGTTTTGGAGCTTATGGTCATCTTGGTGACAAGCTCAAGTTCATCGAAAATGGAGTTCACTCGCATCTTCTATGATGTTTTCGATGTTGGAGGTTATGCCTATTCTTCTTAGTTGGAGGTTTTACTCCTCTATTTGTTGGCATACCTCCCCTGCCTCATCTTACTATATTATTGGTTCTTGTTTGGTTCTTCTCTTTGTGAGTTTTGGAGCTTATGGTCATCTTGGTGACATGCTTGAGTTCATCGAAAACGGAGTTCACTCGCATCTTCGATGATGTTTTCGATGTTGGAGGTTATGCCGGTTCTTCTCAGTTGGAGGTTTCAC
>NW_021261643.1:0-1329 GCF_002162155.2 Triticum dicoccoides
CCCCCTCTGTCCGCCGCCCCTGCACGCCGTCGGCGACTCCACCCCCGCCGCCCCCGCGCCCCCCAACGGGATCGGCCGGATCCATCTCCTCAACCACAGCAGGATAGCGCAGGTACCCCAGTTTCTGTTGACGTCTCAATGGTATCCATGCTGATAATGCTAGGTAGATCGACTGAGTGTAGCAATTTTGTGCCACCAATCCACTTTTCTGGAAAATTCTTGCTAGAAAACCATCTGAAACTTGTGATGCTTCCTATTGTATAATATAGGACTTTTCAAAGTTCTATTATGATGGCACTATTGGACACATACAGTAGAGCTGCATTTTAGTTGTTATACTTTCAGTTACCATCACTGCTTGGGAAAGGACGAATTGGATGCATTCAGGTCTACAGTTGATAGTGTATCATCATAATGTAGGTGTTGTGTTGTGTGATTCTTCATGCTGAGAACTTCAGCTTTTTCAGTTATAGTGAAAGGCTTCTGTATAAAAAAACTACTAAATGATCACAAAAACTTCTAGACAACATTATGTACGATCTGACCAAATCTTGAACTAAATGATCACCAAAAGTTGAAGGATTTTGCATCACATCACAACCATAAGTGTTCTGCACCAGCATCATAACAATCACATAACTACATAACAAAAGCAAACTTGTTCATCATTACAAAAGCAAACTTGTTCAACATAACAAAAGCTAACTTGTTCAACATTACAAAAGCAAACTTGTTCAACCACATAACTGCAAACTGAGACACATAATACCACAAACAACTCAATATCCCTAGTAGTAGGGGTCATCCCAATGATCCTCCGCCTCTTGCCAGTACTCCAAACCTTCTTTGACGATTTCGATTTTCTTCCATGCCTCGTAGGTGACGTACGCATCTTTCGCTGCGTACTCGATGAGGTTGTTTGGCAGTGGGCTGTCCCCCCATAGTTTGTGGTCGAATTCCTTATTGATCTTCTTCTTCATTTCCTTGTATGATGGGTGGATGAGGCTGGCTGCAAACTCAGCCAAAGCCTGCCACTTCTTTCCATTTTTTGGAACTCTCCATTTGCGCTGCATGTCGACGTACTTGTCGGGGTTGATCTCCAAACCAGACAATTTCAGCTTCTCCTTGTCACCTCCAATGGAGAAGCCAACAAAGGTGTATAGCTTCTTCTCCTGCAGGAGCGGGCGGAGTTCCTTGGGCCTGCATCAAATTAATCTGGTGCATCAAATTCATCTACTTCAAAAACTTCAGAAACTACTAATTAGACATAAAATTCAGAACTAGTATTGCATCTACTCCAGAACTTCAGAACTAGTATTGCATCTACTT
>NW_021261644.1:0-1322 GCF_002162155.2 Triticum dicoccoides
TGCTAATACTTGAGAATATTCTTTGGCTCCCCTTGTGTCGAATCAATAAATTTGGGTTCAATACTCTACCCTCGAAAACTGTTGCGATCCCCTATACTTGTGGGTTATCACTTCTATGCTTGATAATACTATGCCACTAGGTGAATTTCTTGATGAACAACTTGCTAGGGTTAGAGAGAATGAAATTATTGAAACTGATAATATTGATGAAAGTGATGATGAAGATTCTCCCCCTAGATATGAATTGCCTGTTGTGCCTGAGGGTTATGTTATGGATGAAGAAACTGCTAGAGACTTGGAGATCCAGGAGTACCAAAGAAGCTTGGAGATCCAGGAGTACCAACTATACCATGCTCCATTAAAACAAACTATGTTAAAACTGCTTTATGTGATCTTGGAGCTGGTGTTAGTGTTATGCCTATCTCTTTATATCGTAGACTTGATTTGAATAAGTTGACATCTACCGAAATATCTTTACAGATGGCTTATAAATCAACTGCTATACCTGTCGCTATTTGTGAGGGTGTGCCTGTTGTGGTTGCAGACGTTACTATTTTAACAGACTTTGTTATTCTTGATATTCTCGAGGATGATAGTATGTCAATTATTCTTGGAAGACCCTTTTTGAATACTGCAGGGGCTGTTATTGATTGCAATAAAGGCAATGTCACTTTTCATGTTAATGGTAATGAGCATACGGTACACTTTTCGAGGAAACAACCTCAAGTCCATAGTATCAATTCTATTGGAAAAATTTCAACAATTACTATTGGAAGTTTTGAATTTCCTATTCCTACTGTCAAGAAGAAATATGATATTCTTATTGTTGTGGATGTTGCTACCTCTTGAGCACTACGTTGGTTTTCCCTTGAAGAGGAAAGGGTGATGCAGCAAAGTAGCGTAAGTATTTCCTCAGTTTTTGAGAACCAAGGTATCAATCCAGTAGGAGGCTATGCGCGAGTCCCTCGCACCTGCACAAAACAAATAAATCCTCACAACCAACGTGATAAGGGGTTGTCAATCCCTACAAGGTCACTTACGAGAGTGAGATCTGATAGATATGATAATATAATATTTTTGGTATTTTTATGATAAAGATGCAAAGTAAAATAAAAGGCAATGAAAATAAATAAGTATTGGAAGATTAATATGATGAAGATAGACCCGGGGGCCATAGGTTTCACTAGTGGCTTCTCTCAAGAGCATAAGTATTTTACGATGGGTGAACAAATTACTGTTGAGCAATTGACAGAATTGAGCATAGTTATGAGAATATCTAGGTATGATCATGTATATAGGCATCACGTCCAAGACAAGTAGAC
>NW_021261645.1:0-1055 GCF_002162155.2 Triticum dicoccoides
CTTATCCTTGCCCCTCCCAGCTCCACTACAAAGACGATTGTACATTGCTTTGGCCGCTCCCTCTCAACTACGGAGACGAGTTTAACGCGGTTTCCACCCCTCCCTCTCAACCGCACCAGTGCACGCTTGCCGCGCCACAACGCCGACGCTGGACCCGTGAATCGTGAGCACCCAGCTATGACTTACCGCACTCGTGCAAAATAATAAAACACGGTAAATATATTACTTACACGTGCGTTTTGTTTTGCAAGCGGCGCGAAAAAAATTAAAAAGGGAATGCAACACGAGGACTTCCCAGGAGGTCACCCATCCTAGTACTACTCTCGCCCAAGCACGCTTAACTTCGGAGTTCTGATGGGATCCGGTGCTTTAGTGCTGGTATGATCGCGTCCGACATGTTACCCCGGTCTTCGTCCCTTATCCTTGCCCCTCCCAGCTCCACTACAAAGACGATTGTACATTGCTTTGGCCGCTCCCTCTCAACTACGGAGACGAGTTTAACGCGGTTTCCACCCCTCCCTCTCAACCGCACCAGTGCACGCTTGCCGCGCCACAACGCCGACGTTGGACCCGTGAATCGTGAGCACCCAGCTATGACTTACCGCCTCGTGCAAAATAATAAAACACGGTAAATATATTACTTACACGTGCGTTTTGTTTTGCAAGCGGCGCGAAAAAAATTAAAAAGGGAATGCAACACGAGGACTTCCCAGGAGGTCACCCATCCTAGTACTACTCTCGCCCAAGCACGCTTAACTTCAGAGTTCTGATGGGATCCGGTGCTTTAGTGCTGGTATGATCGCATCCGACATGTTACCCCGGTCTTCGTCCCTTATCCTTGCCCCTCCCAGCTCCACTACAAAGACGATTGTACATTGCTTTGGCCGCTCCCTCTCAACTACGGAGACGAGTTTAACGCGGTTTCCACCCCTCCCTCTCAACCGCACCAGTGCACGCTTGCCGCGCCACAACGCCGACGCTGGACCCGTGAATCGTGAGCACCCAGCTATGACTTACCGCACTCGTGCAAAATAATAAAACACGGTAAATATATT
>NW_021261646.1:0-1061 GCF_002162155.2 Triticum dicoccoides
AGGATAGCCACCGAGTCAAAGCTGGCTTGCTGCAGTTAAACCCCACCATCCCCTTTGTTGATAATGATGCATATGTAGATAGTTCTGATGTAAGTCTTGCTGGGTACATTTGTACTCACGTTTGCCTATTTATGTTTTTGCAGAGAGACTTCGGTCTCGCTAGTAGTTTCGCGTGGACTTCGACGTTTAGCTTGTTACCTCAGCTACGATCTTGTGCCCTCGGCAGGATCTGGTAGATAGTCAGGCTTCTCAGCCTTTTTCATTTATAGATGTCTGTACTCAGACATGATAGCTTCCGCTTGTGCTTTGATTTGTATGCTCTGATTGTTGGGTCATGAGACCCATGTTTGTAATATCTCGCTCCTCGGAGCCTAATGAATAAATTACTTGAGTCATAGAGTCATGTTGTGATGCCATGTTGTATTTGCACATATCGAGCATATTGTGTGTATGCTATTGAAATGCTTGGTATGTGTGGGATCTGACCATCTAGTTGTTTATCTTTAGTAGCCTCTCTTACCGGGAAATGTCTCCTAGTGTTTCCACCGAGCCATGGTAGCTTGCTACTGCTCCGGAACACTTAGGCTGGCCGGCATGTGTCCTTCTTCGTTCCTGTGTCTGTCCCTACGGGGAAATGTCACGCGATGAATACCGGAGTCCTGTTAGCCCGCTACAGCCCGGTTCACCGGAGTCCTGCTAGCCCAGTGCTACAGCCTGGATTCACTCGCTGATGACTGACACGTTCGATGCTGGGTCATGGATGCCTGTCCCTGTAAGTTTGTGCCACTTTGGGTTTACGACTAGCCATGTCAGCCCGGGCTCCTTATCATATGGATGCTAGCGACACTGTCATATACGTGTGCCAAAAGGCGCAAACGGTCCCGGGCAAAGGTAAGGCGACACCCGTGGGAATACCGTGCGTGAGGCCGCAAAGTGATATGAGGTGTTACATGCTAGATCGATGTGGCATTGAGTCGGGGTCCTGACAGCGTTGGTATCAGAGCTTGACTGCCTGTAGGATTACCAAGCCAAACTGGTCGAAGTTGAGTCTAGAAATTCTT
>NW_021261647.1:0-1024 GCF_002162155.2 Triticum dicoccoides
CCTCTAGATCTTGAAAGCCCCGTAACTCTTTTTGTGTTAGGTTTTTGGGGATTTTGAAAATGTTTAACGGGGTTCCCCCAGTTAAATTCGGATGTAACTTTTCGCGTAGATGATTTTTCATATATAAAACTTTTTAATCCGAGTTCGTATGCAAAAGTTATGCCCATTTTACAAATTTCCAGAGATATTTTGCAAATAAAGTCAAAATTTATATTTGTACATTTTCCCAACAACTAGACCACATATGACATGGCAAACTTATTTTCTTTTACTTTTTTGACATTTTTATCATTTTTTTATTTTTTTAAAACTGAAAAGGCGGTCTACAGGGGGGGGGGGGTTTCTTGTAAGCCACCCTTTCTCCATGAATCTGTGTCGGATTCCCTGAGCTAGTTGGTTAAGCTAAACAACAACTTGGAGAGTTGGAAGATAAAAGCTTGTCTGACTTAGTTCATGTTAAGGGATAACTTTTGTGCGTGTGTGTGTGTTGAAGAAATATGATATCTCCATTGATTGGTCCTCGAGATTAGTTGTTGGATCTATTGCCTTGTCAAGACTTTCACTTGAGTATGGGCTATCATCAAGTCAAATCAGAACAAACGATTTTCGTAATGTTGTCTTACTCGTGGTTGATCCCTCGAGCATACACCATTACATCTTTTGGTCTGACCATTGCTATCACCGTGTTCACATGATGGTGGAAGTCCAGTAATATGGAAAATTCGGATGAGTTGTTGTTCAGCCCATCAGCAGCATTTTTGTCTCCCCCATGATTCATGTTGAACATCAACCTAGTGTTGAAAACCTTGTAAGCAATGCCTTCGTGTTCCGTTCATGAAGCTTATGCTTGGATGAAAGAAGTGACTTTCTCCAAGTTCACGTGCATTAGGTGTAAGTTGCCGCCATGAATTTGAGAAAGGTTTGTTTTGTTTCCCTTGGAATCATCCCAAATCGGTCATGCATATGTACAAAGTATCCCAAACCTTTTTTTTGAATTTTTTTGCCTCTAGATCTTGAAAGCCCC
>NW_021261648.1:0-1173 GCF_002162155.2 Triticum dicoccoides
CCCCTTCCTTCTTCTCCTCCACTCCTTCCCCTTCCCAAGTCCTAATCCAACTAGGAAAGGGGGGGAGTCCTACTCCCGGTGGGAGTAGGACTCCTCCTGGCGCGCCTCCTCCCTGGCCGACCGCACCCCCCTTGCTCCTTTATATACAGGGGCAGGGGGCACCTCATAGACACAACAATTGATCATTTGATCTTTTAGCCGTGTGCGGTGCCTCGCTCCACCATACTCCACCTTGATATTGATGTAGCGGTGCTTAAGCGAAGCCCTGCGTCGGTAGAACATCAACATCGTCACCACGCCGTCGTGCTGACGAAACTCTCCCTCAACACTCGGCTGGATCGGAGTTCGAGGGACGTCATCGGGTTGAACGTGTGCTGAACTCGGAGGTGTCGTACGTTCGGTACTTGATCGGTCAGATCGTCAAGACGTACGACTACATCAACCGCGTTGTGCTAACGCTTCGACTTTCGGTCTACGAGGGTACGTGGACAACACTCTCCCCTCTCGTTGCTGTGCATCACCATGATCTTGCGTGTGCGTAGGAATTTTTTTGAAATTACTACGTTCCCCGACAGTTGGCACCCCTCATATCTGATACGTCTCCAACGTATATATAATTTTTGTTTGTTCCATGCTATTATCTTATCAATCTTGGATGTTTTATATGCATTTATATGCTATTTTATATGATTTTTGGGACTAACCTATTATCCTAGAGCCCAGTGCCAGTTTTTGTTTTTTCCTTGTTTTTAAGTTTTATAGAAAAGGAATACCAAACAGAGTCCAATTGACGTGCCAATTTTTGATGATTTTTTATGGACCAAAAGAAGCCCTCGAAGTAAAATAGTTGGGCCAGAAGAGTCCTGGGCCGTCCACGAAGTTGGGGGCGCGCCCTACCCCCCCCGCCCCCCGGGCGCGTCCCCCTATCTCGTGGACGACTCGGAGACCCCCTTGGGATGAGACCAACGCCAAAAATTCCTATAAATACAAAAACCTCCAGAAAATAACATAGATCGGGAGTTCCGCCGCCGTAAGCCTCTGTAGCCACCGAAAACCAATCTAGACCCGTTCCGGCACCCTGCCGGAGGGGGGAATCCCTCTCTGGTGGCCATCTTCATCATCCCGGTGCTCTCGATGATGATGAGGGAGTAGTTAACCCTCAGGGCTGAGGTT
>NW_021261649.1:0-1170 GCF_002162155.2 Triticum dicoccoides
GTTGTCGCTCTTGAGCGGCACAGCTCATCGTCCTTGAGGATCGGCGCAGAGAGTTGCGTATCCTACCACGTAACTGTGGAGAGGTAGAGGCAACTCCTGTTCCGGTTGTTCTCAGTTCGGAGAGCTTTGGGTCGGGTCGAGGCAACCAAATGGGCCACGACACTTTATCGTGAGCAGCATCCGAGACCAAAAGCGGGAGCGAGGTTGCCTTGATAGCAACGGGCACGTAATGTGCCAGGCCCATGAGGCAACGCCGCAAGCGCTATTTGGCCGCAGCGGCACACCCAATGGGCGTCCGCCGCGAGGCAACAATTATCTGAAGCACCACTTCCCGTAGGTCGGGTACTAGCACGCAAGCACTCTTAATCCAGCGATTCGAAGCCACAGGAGGGACGGGACACGGCGCCGGTAGTCGGCCGCAGTACAACGGGGGATCTACCGGCAGACACGGGTCCAAAGCTACTCATGCGCTTAGTAGCCAACAAGCGGTCAAACCAACCAAGCCTCCGCCCGTGCAGAGCACGAGAGGATCACTTGCACGAAGGCATCCTGCAAGGCCAAATCACGCGTGTCACACCAGCAGCAATAAAGCTACGGATGCAACGATTTTCCGAAGGCAACTCTATCGGGACATCGGTGCAACGTTGTCGGACGGTCTTATCGTGCACGAAACGGGCTACTTTCCTGTTTCCCGAGCCGCATTCGGCTGTTGGGTCAGAATTTCACTTGAGACGTACAGGGGACCGGGACAGCGATGACGTTGCCACCGAGGGGCAACGTTTTTCCGGAGGCGACATTGGAGGGACATCGTTGCGACTGTTTACCGTCGGTCGGATCGTGTATGCAACGGGGTACTTTCCTGTTTCCCGAGCCACCTTCGGCTGTTGGGTCAGAATTTCTCACGAGACGTACACGGGACCGGGCCAACACCTTCGTGATGGCATAACGACGGGACATCCGAGGCAACGTTGGGAAAGGATGGGCGTACGTGAACACGGGTGTTTTCCCTAAGAAAAATCACCCGTGTTCCGTACGCCCACCAGGAAGGACCCCTCCTCCCTACTATACCCGAGGGTTTTAGCCCCCATTGGGACCCCTGCCCTTAGTTTGTGAAGGAGGGGTACACTGTTTTGAAACGCTGCCGTGGCAGCGTTTTTTTGCCATGAGACA
>NW_021261650.1:0-3929 GCF_002162155.2 Triticum dicoccoides
GCCGTCGCGTCGCCACCCATGCCCCGAGCGTCGCCGTCCGCCGCCGCTGCTCCGAGCTCCGCCGCGAGCCGCCCGGCTCCGCCCGCTCCGGCCGCCTCCAGCCCGGCTCCGCCCGCTCCGGCCGCCGTCCGGCGCCGCCCCGGAGCCCTGCGCCTTCGCCCTTGACCGGCGTCGCCCGCGCCTCCCCGCGCCGCCGCGCGTCCCCGCCGGCCGGCGCCGCGCCCCTCCGCTGCCCGGCCACTCCGGCGAGCCGCCGCCCCGTCTCCGACGAACCTCGCAGTCTGTGCCCTCAACCCCCAGATCCAAATCGAGGTTGACTTTTCCCCTTCCCCGATTTTGCCTAAGTCCCGAATATTTTACATTATCATGCCATGTTCATCGCATCATAACTCCATGCATACTGTTCCGTTTCGTGCGCATAATATGTCAAATTGTTCGCCTCGACGTGTACTTCATTTCATTCCATTGCATCATGTTCATTTGAGTTCATCTTGATGCCCGAAATGCTGTTGGAAAAGTGCATATTGATGTTAATCTGCTGGAACTGTTATAACATGTTCATTTGTCATTTTTGCCATGTATGATGTGTGCATCCTATGAGGTTAATGTCTACATGTGTTTTGATCTATGCTATGCCATTTTTCCAGAGGTGCAATCCATGTATTTTTGTGAATCTTGTACTGAGTGCATCGAGCTGGTTAAGTAGGGTACTTGCTGTTGCTGTTTTCCTGACTGATTCTGTTATATTTTGTTGCTATGAAAACCTGCTGTTACAAGTTATTTCATGCATTATTCTAGAGATGTTCACTAAGAATATTTTGTTATACATGTCTTGCTCTATCCATTCATGCCCCTGGTTGCATTTATAGCCTGCTTTATCATGTTGTTATCTTGCTCCAAAGTTGCTAAATAATGTTGCTGTCAGCCTGTTAACATGAAGTTCAGTTTTGGCCATGTGTTTTGCTAGTGATCCATGCACCCTATGAACTTGCTCTTGCCATGCTTAGCTTCTTAAACATGTCTTCTTACTCTTGGTTGCCTTTCCATGCCATGTATTGCTCTGTGGTGAGTGGTTCAAGCTCACCAACATGCCTACTTATTGTTGTTCCTGCCATGTATGAATCTGTCATATAATTTGCCATGTTTACATGGGTGCCATCATATCTTCTGATCCTTTTTGGCTCATGGTCAGTAAGGGACTTTTGTTCTATGCAACTAGTAGATTCATGCCATGTCTTTGTTTGCCATTATAAGTTCTTGTAGCATATTGTTTGACAGCTCTAAACATTGCAACCTGATGTTATTTCCTGATAAGTCTGAAACTGTTATTATTTGCAATCTTTCCATGTCTTTTTGAGCATGTTCTAGTTCTTTGTGGAGATAGCTCAGTGTTCATGTTTTGTAGTGCTTTACCTGTACGTCATGCCCATGCCTTTTATTCTTATGTTGGGATGCTGTAACTTATTGTTTTGATGCTTGCAATATGCCTAGTTGCTGTTTTGGACAAATTGTTGTCATGTCTTGTATAGTGTGTGTGTGTTGCACCGTTGCTCTGTTTTGAGTGTGCTCTATATGAAACTTGCTTGATTTTGCATGTAGTTTCATATTATCATGTTGCATCCTTGTTTTGAGGTGTTTGCTTGATGTTTGGGTGCATTTTGCATCGATGCCATGTTTAACTTGTTTTGCTCATATCTTCTAGGCCGTAGCTCCGAATCTAATAAACTTTATATGTAACTTGACTAGAATTTCGTGTAGATCATCTTGATGCATCTTAACTTGCTATTTAACAACTTGAACATAAGGTTTATTCAGATCTGGACCAATTTCGAAATATGCTTATGAGGACTTACCGGAATTGTTATATGTTGTTCCCGGCCTCATTTAAACTTGTCTTGATGTGTTGTTCTTGTTTGCATCATCTTTTGTCATGAGTAGCTTCATGTAGCCTTGTCATGCATCATGCTTGTTGTGCATCATGTCTTGTCTATGTGTGGTGTGTTTACTATGTTGTGTGCTTCTTCTCGATAGTTCCCGTTTCGTTGCGATCGTTAGGATTCGTACGTCTACGCTTGGTTCGTCTTCGTGGCTTCATCTTCTTCATGGACTCGTTCTTATTCCTTGCGAGATTTCAGGCAAGATGACCGCTACCCCGGATCTCACTACTATCATTGCTATGCTGGTTGCTTCGTTCTATCGCTTTGCTGCGTTACCTATCATTTGCTCTTCAAGCCTCCCAAATTGTCATGAACCTCTAACCTTTGACACCCTTCCTAGCAAACCATTGATTGGCTATGTTATCGCTTTGCTCAGCCCCTCTTATAGCGTTGCTAGTTGCAGGTGAAGTTAAAGATTGCTCCATGGTGGACAGGCTTATGTTGGGATATCACAATATCTCTTATATTATTAATGCATCTATATATTTGGTAAAGGGTGGAAGGCTCGGCCTTATGTCTGGTGTTTTGTTCCACTCTTGCCGCCCTAGTTTCCGTCATACCGGTGTTATGTTCCCGGATTTTGCGTTCCTTACGCGGTCGGGTGATTTATGGGACCCCCTAACAGTTCGCTTTGAATAAAACTTGTCCAGCAAGGCCCAACCTTGGTTTTACCATTTGCCTCACCACCACCTACTTTTCCCTTGGGAGTAATTAACCCAAGGATCATTTTTATTATAGCCCCCCGGGCCAATGATTGTCTAAGTGTTGGTCCAAACTAGAGCACCGTGCGGGACCATTCCTTGGCAACTTGGATTCGTCGGTACCTGTACGCTTCGCTTATCCGGTGTTGCCCTGAGAACGAGATATGTGCAGCTCCTATCGGGATGTCGGCGCATCGGGCGGTTTTGCTGGTCTTGTTTTACCATTATCGAAATGTCTTGTAAACCGGGATTCCGAGACTGATCGGGTCTTCCTGGGAGAAGGTATATCCTTCGTTGATCGCGAGAGCTTATCATGGGCTAAGTTGGGACACCCCTGCAGGGTATAAACTTTCGAGAGCCGTGCCCGCGGTTATGTGGCAGATGGGAATTTGTTAATGTCCGGTTGTAGATAACTTGACACCTGATCCGAACTAAAACGCACCAACCGCGTGTGTAGCCGTGATGGTCTCTTCTCGGCGGAGTCCGGGAAGTGAACACGGTTTCTGTGTTATGATTGACGTAAGTAGGAGTTCAGGATCACTTCTTGATCAGTGCTAGCTTCACGACCGTTCCGTTTGCTCTCTTATCGCTCTTATTTGCGTATGTTAGCCACCATACTTGTTTAGTCGCTGCTGCAACCTCACCACTTTACCCCTTCTTTTCCCATTAAGCTTTGCTAGTCTTGATACCCATGGTAATGGGATTGCTGAGTCCTCGTGGCTCACAGATTACTACAACAACAGTTGCAGGTACAGGTTATGCGATGATCTTGACGCGAGAGCGATGTTTGCTTGTTTTCGAGTCCTTCTTCTGCTTCTTCTTTGATCAGGGGATAGGTTCCAGGTCGGCAGCCTGGGCTAGCAGGGTGGATGTCGTTTGAGTTTCTGTTTGTGATTCATCCGTAGTCAGATGGTGCTCTTATGTATGATGATGTTGTATTCGTGTGGCATTGTATGCCTTTTGTATGTATCCCCATCTATTATGTAATGTTGATGTAATGATATCCACCTTGCAAAAGCGTTTCAATATGCGGGTCTATCCTTGGTGGGGCCTTCGAGTTCCTTTTGGATAGGGTCGCATATTGGGCGTGACACTTTCTCCCTTCTTCTCTACCTGATCCTGTTCTTTTCACCGCACAAAGGAGCACACAAAGCAAATTCAGCATAGAAACAGTAGCATCACAAAATTGAAGAGATTGCACCATCGAA
The DNA here is from genome assembly GCF_002162155.2 of Triticum dicoccoides. NCBI lineage: Eukaryota > Viridiplantae > Streptophyta > Magnoliopsida > Poales > Poaceae > Triticum > Triticum dicoccoides. Next base: position 3,847 of record NW_021261650.1, read on the forward strand.
ACATGTATCCACTGAAAGTTTGTTCATGTGTTGCGTGAGGTTTGCTGGGCTTGATCAATCTTGGCGAGGCAAAGTAGCAGCCT
>NW_021261651.1:0-5024 GCF_002162155.2 Triticum dicoccoides
GATACTTAATAAAACACACCCTTCCAAGTGCCAGATACAACCGGTGGTCGCTCTACCTCAGGGATATGAGGAGGGGATCGCCGGGTAGGATTATGCTATGAGGTGTTACTTGGAGATGCTACTTGGAGGACGTCGACCTACCCTCTTCTGCCTGTTGCAAGACGAAGGTGACCAGAAGCGTAGTCTTCGATAAGATTAGCTATCCCCCTCTTATTCTGGCATTCTGCAGTTCAGTCCACTGATATGGCCCTTTACACATATACCCATGCATATGTAGTGTAGTTCCTTGCTTGCGAGTACTTTGGATGAGTACTCACGGTTGCTTTCTCCCCCCTTTTCCCCTTTCCTTTCTTCCTGGTTGTCGCAACTAGATGCTGGAGTCCAGGAGCCAGACGCCACCGTCGACGACGACCCCTATTACACCGGAGGTGCCTACTACTACGTGCTGCCCGCTGACGACGACCTGGAGTAGTTTAGGAGGATCCCAGGCAGGAGGCCTGCGCCTCTTTCGATCTGTATCCCAGTTTGTGTTAGCCTTCTTAAGGCAAACTTGTTTAACTTATGTCTGTACTCAGATATTGTTGCTTCCGCTGACTCGTCTATGATCGAGCACTTGTATTCGAGCCCTCGAGGCCCCTGGCTTGTATTATGATGCTTGTATGACTTATTTTTAATTGTAGAGTTGTGTTGTGATATCTTCCCGTAAGTCCCTGATCTTGATCGTACACATTTGCGTGCATGATTAGTGTACGATTGAATCGGGGGCGTCACAAGTTGGTATCAGAGCCGACTGCCTGTAGGAATCCCCTTTCCAACTCCTTGGCCGAAGTCGAGTCTAGTCGTTGAAAAACTTTTACTAACATGGCTGTGTGGCCCATGGGCCCACGTCGCCATCGGGTGGTAGTAGGATCTTTTACTCCTCGACCTTTACTCTGGGACTCTGAACTCTCTTCTACTCGGGTTAAACGATTTCTACTAAAATCTAACTTTAGGTTCTCGAAAATACTTTCTCCCGGAGAGCCCCTTAAGTCCAGGTGATCGCCGACTGCACCAGAAGATTTCGAAGTTACTCGCCGAAACTCTTGTGAGACTTTGTGTCCGTTGCTTTTGCAATTCCCTACCATCGAAATATCCCTATGGATAAATACATACACTTGACGTTCTTACTTTTATTCCCAGTTGATCTTGTTATTACAAGATACCCCGAAATTCTCTCTATTGATCCGAGAATATCTTGTGCCTACTGTCTTGCAATTCCTTGTCACCTGAATACCCCTATGGATAATTCTCGCACTTGTCGAGTATCCGCTTATCCCCAGTTGTTCATGTGTTTCACAAAAGTCTTCAAAATAATATTCGATCTTCCGAAAATCCTCTAGAGCCTTTGGCTCTTGAAATTCTTGCTTGCTTGCATTATGGTTAATCCCATAAGTCTCGTAGTCTTAATGACATTCCTTGTCATTATCATTTTGAGTCCGTTGACGCAATATGTTTGCGAATACACGCAATCATCATTGATCCTTATAAATTAATTTTCCGGCTGAGCTGCCATCCTTTTAACTGGAATTGGTTCTCGACCAATCCAATTGTCGTTGATTGTACCCTAAGACTATTCAACTTATCCACCCCTAATCAGAGCATTGCTTCTGATCCCTTGATTTGGAAATCATAATTCCTTTGCATTTGACAATTGAGTTAGTCAGTTGTTTCTATAATTTGCTTCCTCTAGTTGAGTACCGATGCTCACGTCAGATCCCTTGTGGACCATCAGGCCCATTGTTGGATTTTATGCGTCAACATCCTTCATATTCAATAACCTTGTGAGCCTTCCCTTGGATACATAATGCCCTTGGTAATTGTATCATCTACTTTCTCAACCTTGCTCTACTTTCGAGCTTGTGTTATTTACTCTTGAAACTTGTGGTATACGTTTCTAAGAAGCCCCTGTGGGTTGAACATATGCCTTCTCTAAACCGTGTGAACCCGAAGGTTTTCACGAGTCATACTCTTCTGGTGCTTCACCAGATAAAATTTCAACACTGCAACTTCATCAAACGTGAGAAGTGAATGAAATGTTATGCATTGGAAAAGTGGGAGTCGACCTTGAACTTGTGTTCATGCCCATGGACACGATGTAGATCTTATCATTAAAGCTTCTCTTAAATAAATTATTTCTTTGGTATAAGTTCATCTTATATCTAGGATCTGGCCTTTTGCAACCGTGGTTTCGACCATGATTGTTCTTCTTTGTTCTCCTTTCTCGGACAAGTCAAAATAATTGTCTTCTATGGATCAATACACCAGTCCAACCTTTACTTTGATCTTGTGTCGAGTATTACCCCCTGGTATCTCGAGATTATCATGGAACTGCATAACTTTTTATGAGTTCTTCATCAAGTGCTACCTTCCCACTGATTCCAATTTTTCGCGGGCTCTGAGTTATTGAACACTCAAAGACACCGATAACTGAACCGAGTCCGCTCTTCGGTTCAACAACTCTTCAGTAAGCTTCTATAAGTACGAGTTTGTACCCGATCAAGCCATTCCTAGCCTGTTTGGCTATATCATTGTCGTGACGATTCTAACTGTGCTACCTGGTCCTTATTCTCGGAGCACCAATTTTCGACGATGAACTAACCTTATGTCGATCCTCATCGTCATATCATTTCGCCTTGAACAACAAGCTTGGTTTCGGGTTTGTGTCGTACCCTTGGTTCCAATAACCTTTCACTTCATCATTACTTGACTTGATGTCGTTACCGATCGATTACATCTTCATGAACTCTCTCGACAAAGGTGTCGTGATCATCACATTCTGAGCTCATCCAGGATATCAATTGAATTCATGATGAGAAATAACATCCTTGCCCTCGATGAATTGTATTATCGTCGACCACTTTATTGCCTTCCCACCAACACAAGCTTGTTCATGTTTGGTGTTATACCTTGAGTTCCTTGCTATCCAGCAATTGTTCTTCTTTACCATGGAGTATTACCATCCTTTATGTCAAGAATGTTCTGAGATTTGTTCCACCTCTTGAGAATTCTTGACATAGAAATACTTCTCAGCATCACCATTCTTTCTTGGTCCCCGTGTTAATTCCAACAAGTGAACGGTGTTGTTTGGATTCTTTCCTTCTAGCAACCCTATTTTTTTGAAGTTAATGGTCGAAAGTTCATTCTTAGGCTATTGACTATTGAATCACCATTCTGACATTGGTCGTGCAACCCAACCCATATTTCGGGCGCACCTTTCAACCAATGTTTAATTGTGTATGTTTTCCTCGAGCCTACATCATTATACCATTTGATCTGACAATTTTTATCTCCTTGTTCACATAATTGTGGAAATCCATCTTTTGTTAACCTCGATGAATTGTCGCTGATTCCATCAGCCACCTCCTCATCCTCTCGTTGGTTTATCGATGAACTCTTGTTTCGGAACTGTCTTCCATAGTTTATTTCCCGAAAATCTTACAATGTCATCTCGTCAACTTGCGTTACACCTTTTCTTCTCAGGTATCCTAAGTCTGAGGTATCCTGACACCAATCGGATCTGAATCTCGGTCAGGTATGATGGTTGGGACATATCTCCAAGAGTTGTAGCATTGATCTCTACGTGACCCGGTAACATGATGTCATGCCTAGCACCCCCCCCCCCCGGCTGGAGGACCTATCATTATAATTTCTTTTGCAAGGACAACCATTCTTCCTGGAGGAAATTGTAAGACTTATTCTACAAGTTATTCCTGATGGACCCTTTTTGTTTCCAAAGTCTGAACTTGCTTGAAGACCATGTAATGCTGTCTCGAAGCATGTTTGTGGAACTCCGATTGTCAACAAGGACATTTGAAGCCAATGCTAAATGTTTCCTGCTAAATTATCCAAACACCGTTGTATGGGTAATGTCATGAAAATTCTCTCCCCTACCTAAAGAGTTTTCTACATTATATCCTGTCATGGATATCATGCTCTGCTTATCCTTGGGAAGGATATACCCTTGAAATATGTGGTTAAACATAATTTCCTTTCCACTGTTCTGTTTAATCTGATGATCATATTTTCCTTCCATTGGTTTGTTTAAACCTCTTCTATGATCTATATGATCTAAGCAGTAATAATACACTGCTTATGTAAACACCTCGGTGTACAACTCTGCCAGTTAGACCCTGTTTCTATTGTTGATGACACTTTGGTAACCGCCGACGGACGAGAACTTTGCCTCGTGGCCCGCCTCGTTTCAACGAGCAGGAAAATGGTTCTCTTTGTCCCTCGCCCTTGGTACCTATGTTGTTGCCGACATAACCCTCAGACTCTCCTCTGACATGCCTTGATATCGTGATCGTACAAGATGTCAGCCCCCCTTTCTACTTTTAACCCGCATGGTGGGCCCATAACCCACAGGTCCCAGGAACGAAACCTGACTCTCCTATACACCCTGTTGCCAAAGTTATTCCTATAGCTTGACTTCATATGTAATTTGCGAGCCACCTTCCTAGTGATCAATTCTAGTATCGGACACAATACTTATTCCTGTTGCTCTGAACCCCATTCACACTCTGTTTCAGGCAATGAACGATTGCCTATCCGCTTGAAACTTCTTATTGCACCATCTTACTTTGCTCTCGATGTGTTTCATTTGTTCAACTCGAGAGATACTCATATGTTCATACTTGGGAAACCCCCAGAAGATTTTCCCTTGTAACATCCTATCGTTGTAGAGCTGCCCCTTACCTATTCGTAAGTACGATGGAGATCCCGAAGAAAGGATGACAAATTGATCATGGTGACTTGAAGCAGTGAAATGAAGACATCAACGAAAGGGATCAACCTCTTCGAAAGGGAAGCCAAGACCGAGAAGACTCGTTAGGTTTTTCGCTACCAACACCTTCGCCCCTTACTCCACCGCTTAAATCTCGGGACGAGATTTCTTGTAGTGGAGGAGAATTGTGACGCCCGGGTAATTAAGCTACAGTGATCCTCTGCTAATGGTGCCACGTCACCTCGTTTATAGTTGCTAATCT
>NW_021261652.1:0-1005 GCF_002162155.2 Triticum dicoccoides
GCACCACTTTTGGCAGAGGTTCTGAACCAAGGCAAAAATGATGGGCATTTTAGAAGGGCATTTCAGGTTCATTGAAAAAATTATTTTAGTAACCCTAGTTGGTTTCAGAGGGGACTGGGGGTTCTGTCATCCCCATTTCAAGTTTCTGATGAAAGAATAAACATGATGCAACACTCTAATGCATGACTAGCTAGGTTGTGACAACTCACCCCCACTCAAAAGAATCTCGTCCCGAGATTTGGGTTCCTCCGAGAAGAAGGCGGGATATTCAAGTCGAAGACGATCCTCCCTTTCCCAAGTTGCTTCATCCTCAGAATGGTGCGACCATTGAACCTTGAGAAACTTGATATTATGACGTCGCGTGGTACGTTCGGCCTGATCGAGGATACGAATGGGGTACTCTCGATATGTAAGATCATCTTGGAGATCAAGCGTTTCGTGGTCCACTTCACGGATAGGATCCGAGAAGCAACGCCTGAGTTGAGAAACGTGGAAGACATCGTGAACTCTGGAGAGGTGCAGAGGTAGTTCCAACTGGTAGGCAACTTCTCCTCGTTTGGCAAGAATGCGAAAAGATCCAATGTAACGAGGAGCCAATTTGCCTTTGATACCGAAACGATGGGTTCCCTTCAGAGGGGTGACCCGAAGATAAGCCTTCTCGTCAACCTCGAAAGTCATAGCCTTATGTTTTCGGTCATATTGACTCTTTTGACGGGATTGGGCTGTTTTCAACTTTTCACGAACGATACGAACTTGCTCTTCTGCTTCCTGAATCATGTCCGGGCCAAAGAATTGTCTTTCCCCGGTCTCTGACCAGTTAAGGGGTGTTCGACATCGTCGTCCATAGAGAACTTCAAAAGGGGCTTTACCTAAGCTAGATTGATAGCTGTTGTTGTAAGCGAATTCGGCAAATGGAAGGCACTTCTCCCAGTCCATTCCGAATGAGATAACAGAGGCTCGAAGCATGTCTTCTAGAATTTGGTTGACGCGTTCCACTTGACCACT
>NW_021261653.1:0-1378 GCF_002162155.2 Triticum dicoccoides
GGCGGGAGGCGGCGCGGAGCGACGCGGGTGGCTCGGCGGCGCGAGGCGGAGCGGGGCGGCGCGGCACGCGGCGCGGCGCTGTTGGCGGCAGGCGGCGCGTCGCGGCTGGGGAGGAGAAGGGCGGCGGGCGGCGCGGCTGAGGAGGCGGCGCGTGGAGGCGGCGGCACAGGGCCACGTGGCGGCGTGCGATAGGGCGCGGGCGGCGGCGGTGGTTTTCTCCGGCCCGGACGGACAATGACCGGTGCGGCGCGGAGGATTTCTAGGGTTTCGGGGGAGAAGAAGACCAGGATCTCGGGGGGTGTTTAAATAGGCATAGAGGGAGCTAGGAGAGTCCAAATGAGGTGCGGTTTTCGGCCACGCGATCGTGATCGAACGCTCTAGAACATGGAGCAGAGTTAGGTGGGTTTTGGGCCAAATTGAAGGGGTGTTGGGCTGCAACACACACGAGGCCTTTTCGGTCCCTCGGTTAACCGTTGGAGTATCAAACGAAGTCCAAATGATACGAAACTTGACAGGCAGTCTACCGGTAGTAAACCAAGGCCGTGTGGCAAGTCTCGGTCCAATCCAGAAATGTTTAATTCCCACACACGAAAGAAAGCTAGAAATGACCACCGGAGGAGAATGAAGCGCCGGAATGCAAAACGGACAACGGGAAAAATGCTCGAATGCATGAGATGAACACGTATGCAAATGCAATGCACATGATGACATGATATGAGATGCATGACAATGACAACAACACACGGATACAAAACCCGAACCCAAGGAAATAAATATAACTTAATGCCGGAAACGGCAAGAGTTGGAGTACAAATTGGGAAAGTTACATCCGGGGTGTTACACATGATGAACCAGAGCGCACAGAGAAATAATATTCTTTCCAGTCTCTCCATTTGTGGCTCACATGCATTTTGAAACTAAAGTAGGAACATTTAGCTAACCAATTAAACATCTCTCAGTTTTACTAATATCAGCAATAATATCAGATATGAATTTGTACAACTAAGCTTGTTTAGCTCGATGGGTGGAGCAGTGCTATTACAACACGAACCACGTAGGCTGACTGTGGTCATCATAAAATGGGGAAAACATAAGCATGATGAGTACAGTGTTGACCGTGGCAGTGGGATGGCAGACCTGAAGCTGCAAACCCGCAAAGGGTAGTTAGCAACCGATGTTTGCTTCGAAATAACAACTAAGATTTGGTATGGACAAGAAAGTACGGTCAACAAGTGACAAAGAAATGCAATTATGCTGTCTCTCTATATGTCGCGACATGCATTTGGAAACTCAAGTGGGACCTTTAGCTAACCAATTAAATGTGTCGGTTAACTAATATCAGTATCATATCACAATCATATTTGAACAACTAAGCTTT
>NW_021261654.1:0-1188 GCF_002162155.2 Triticum dicoccoides
TCAATATGATGACTACTTAATAGTTTAGTGCACCATGCTTAACGGCTTAGAATCGGGACTTCAAAAGATGTTTTGAACGTCATGGACCATATGAGATGTTCCAGGAGTTGAAGTTAATATTTCAAGCAAATACCCGAGTTGAGAGATATGAAGTCTCCAACAAGTTCTATAGCCAAAAGATGGAGAAGAATTGCTCAACTAGTGAGCATGTGCTCAGATTGTCTGGGTACTACAATCGCTTGAATCAAGTGGGAGTTAATCTTCCAGATAAGATAGTGATTGACAGAATTCTCTAGTCACCATCACCAAGTTAGTAGAACTTCGTGATGAACTATAGTATGCAAGGGATGACGAAAACGACTCCCGAGCTTTTCATGATGATGAAATCGATGAAGGTAGAAATCAAGAAAGAGCATCAAGTGTTGATGGTAGACAAGACCACTAGTTTCAATAAAAGGGCAAAGGGAAGAAGGGGAACTTCAAGAAGAACGGCAAGCAAGTTGCTGCTCAAGTGAAGAAGCCCAAGTCTGGTCCTAAGCCTGAGACTAAGTGCTTCTACTGCAAAGGGACTGGTCACTGGAAGCGGAACTACCCCAAGTATTTGGCGGATAAGAAGGATGGCAAAGTGAACAAAGGTATATTTGATATACAGATTATTAATGTGTATTTTACTAGTGTTCATAGCAACCCCTCGAAATTTGATACTGGTTCAGTTGCTAAGAGTAGTAACTCGAAATGGGAGTTGCAGAATGAACAGAAACTAGTTAAGGGTGAACTGACGATGTGTGTTGGAAGTAGTTCCAAGATTGATATGATCATCATCGCACACTCCCTATACTTTCGGGATTAGTGTTGAACCTAAATAAGTGTTATTTGGTGTTTGCGTTGAGCATGAATATGATTTGATCATGTTTATTGTAATACGGTTATTCATTTAAGTTAGAGAATAATTGTTGTTCTGTTTACATGAATAAAACCTTATATGGTTACACACCCAATGAAAATGGTTCATTGGATCTCGATCGTAGTGATACACATATTCATAATATTGAAGACAAAAGATGCAAAGTTAATAATGATAATGCAACTTATTTGTGGCACTGCCGTTTAGGTCATATTGGTGTAAAGCGCATGAATAAACTCCATGCTGATGGGATTTTGGAATCACTTGATTATGAATCACTTGAT
>NW_021261655.1:0-1157 GCF_002162155.2 Triticum dicoccoides
CAGGGGTGTACTTCTTCATACACGCTCTCACCACTTACCGTCGTTTACACGACATGTACTCGGCAACCTTCAAGCGGAAGCCCAACGTGGGTGTCGGCCACGACCTACCTAATCACCTAAGCCTCTAGTCCAGGTTTATCGCCTATCCAGGTTCCATCCGCAGGGAGTCCGGCCGAGGTTTCCCATACGGCCCCGAACGATGTGAACAGGGTTCCCGAGATACCTAACGGGTATTCGGTACACCCGGCCACGTACCTACCGCATCACAGCCCACCCCTACGGTCAGCGCTGTCCACGGCCTCCAGTAGGCTACAAACACCAGAAACTACTTGCAACTCCTGGACGGAGAACTAGGGTGAATAAGAAGCCGAGAGGGTCCATTGGTTTCAGGCCCAATGCATGGTAGTAGCTGATTCTTAAATCACACATACAGATCTCAGTGCTTAAGGTTGGCTTCAATGAAACAACCCACCATGTACTCCTACATGGCCTCTCATCGATACCTTTACCAAATCGTGTTCACCACACCACTCTCATTACCGACATAAACATTTCACTCTAGCCCATCACCCAGATGAACCAGACCTGACACGACTCTAAGCATAGCAGACATAGCAAGGTAGGAACAACACATACATATGGCTCAATCAACTCCTACACATGCTAGTGGGTTTCATCTAGTTACTGTGGCAATGGCAGGTCATGCAGAGGAAATGGGTTCAACTACCGTAGCACACAGCAGTTTGAAACGCGTTGTCTTAATGCAGTAAAAGAGAGCAGGAGCGAGAACATGGGATTGTATCAATATGATCAAATGGTTGGTTGCTTGCCTGATGGTTCGATGCACTGATACGGTTCTTCGTTAGGGTAATCACGGTACTCCTCGGAGGCAGAACCTGTCGCAAAGGACACCGATACACAACCATCACCAAACAATGTGCAACAATATGATGCATGCATGAAACATGGCAATATGAGTGTGTTGGGCTAATGCAACTAAAACTAGAAGGGTTTGAACCAATTTGAATCAAAGATTCAAATTTCAAACTCAAGTATGGCCTTTTAAAGTGCTTTTCCTTGTTCTGCTTAAAACATCAATTTAACTTGTTTGATCATGCATGAAAATAGTACAGATGGATAGATTGGATTTTTCTGAT
>NW_021261656.1:0-7156 GCF_002162155.2 Triticum dicoccoides
TGCACTTTTCATACTACTATCGTTACTTGCTGTTACAAATTATCTCGCTATCAAACTACTCCGCTAGTTACAATTTTAGCTACAATTGACCCCATATAATTGTGGGTCATAAAGGCTATTTTCCGGCGCCATTGCCAGAGAGTGAAGTGCTCTAGGTAAGTGGAAATTGGTAAGGAAACATTATTACTATGTGCTGAATTTTATTATCACTTGCTACTATGGAAAAATCCTTTGAGGGGTTTGTTCGAGGTATCTTCACCTCGACCGGAACCACAATTATTTGCCCCTCAACCTACTGCACCTACTGAAAATATTGAATATGAAATTCCTTCGGGTATGTTAGAACAACTCCTAGCTAATCCTTATGCAGTAGATGGAACCGAACATCCTGACATGCACTTGATATATTGCTACCTCTTGAGCTTATGTTGGTTTATCCCTTGAAGATGAATGGGTGATGCAGCAAAGTAGCGTAAGTATTTCCCTTAGTTTGAGAACCAAGGTATCAATCTAGCAGGAGACAACGCACAAGTCACCGAATACCTGCACAAACAATCAAAAACTTGCACCCAACATGATAAAGGGGTTGTCAATCCCTTCACGGTCACTTGCAAAAGTGAGATCTGATAGAGATAGATAAACGGTAAAGTAAATATTTTTGGTATTACCGGAAAGTAAAATATTGCAAAATAGTATGTCAGAAACTAGTATGATGTAAAAGAGATTCAATATAATGCAAAAGAGACCCGGGGGCCAAAGGTTTCACTAGTGGCTTCTCTCAAGATAGCAAATATTACGGTGGGTGAACAAATTACTGCCAAGCAATTGATAGAAAAGCGCAAAGTAATGATGATATCTAAGGCAATGATCATGAACATAGGCATCATGCCCGTGTCAAGTGGACCGAAATGATTTTGCATGTACTACTATTACTCCACACATCGACTAACTCCTGCCTGCATCTAGAGTATTAAGTTCATAAAGAACAGAGTAACACATTAAGTAAGATGACATGATGTAGAGGAATTAACTCAAGCAATATGATGAAAACCCCATCTTTTTATCCTCTATGGCAACAATACAATATGTGCCTTGCTGCCCCTACTGTCACTAGGAAAGGACACCACAAGATTGAACCCAAAGCTAAGCACTTCTCCCGTTGCAAGAAAGATCAATCTAGTAGGCCAAACTAAACCGATAATTCGAAGAGATTTGCAAAGATATCAAATCATGCATATAAGAATTCAGAGAAGAACCAAATAATATTCATAGATAATCTGATCATAAATTCGCAATTAATCAGATCTCGGCAAACACATCGCAAAAGAATATTACATCGAATAGATCCCCAAGAACATCAAGTAGAACATGGTATTGAGAATCAAAGAGAGAGAAGAAGTCATCTAGCTACTTGCTATGGATCCGAAGGTGTGTGGTAAACTGCTCACGCATCATCGGAGAGGCAATGGTGTTGATGAAGAACCCTCCATGCTCGAATCCCCCTCTGGCAGGACGCCAGAAAAGGCCCCTAGATGGGATCTCACGGGTACAAAAGGTTGTGGCAGTGGAAAAGTGGTTTCGTGGCTCTCCTGGATGTTTTCAGGGTATAAGAGTATATATAGGCGAAGGAGCTAGGTCAGGAGACCCACAGGGGGCCCACGACGGAGGGGGCGCACCCTCCTGCCTTGTGGCCGCCTTGTTGCATCTCCGACTTCATCTCCAAGTCTTCTAGTTTCCTTCTGGTCGAAGAAAGATCATCGCGAAAGTTTCGTGCTGTTTGGACTCTAAAATAGGAAAAAAAACAGAAACTGGCACTCGGCTCTTTGTTAATAGATTAATCCCAAAAATAATATAAAATAGCATATAAATGCCTATTAAACATCCAAAACAGATAATATAATAGCATGGAACAATCAAAAATTAAAGATATGTTGGACACGTATCAAGCATCCCCAAGCTTAACTCCTACTCGTCCTCGAGTAGGTAAATGATAAAAACAGATTTTTGATGTGGAATGCTACCTAACATATTTATCCATGTAATTTTCTTTATTGTGGCATGAATGTTCAGATCCAAAAGATTCAAAAGAAAAGTTTAATATTGACATAAAAACAATAATACTCCCAAAATAACATGGCCAAAGAAAGCTATCCCTACAAAATCATATAATCTGGTTATGCTCTATCTTCATCACACAAAATATATAAATCATGCACAACCCCGGTTTCAGCCAAGCAATTGTTTCATACTTTAGTATTCTCAAAAAATTTCAACTTTCACGCAATACATGAGCGTGAGCCATGGACATACCACTATAGGTGGAATAGAATGGTGGTTGTGGAGAAGACAAAAATAAGGAAGATAGTCTCACATCAACTAGGCGTATCAACGAGCTATGGAGATGCCCATCAATAGATATCATTGTGAGTGAGTAGAGATTTCCATGCAACGGAAGCACTAGAGCTATAAGTGTATGAAAGATCAAAAAGAAACTAAGTGGGTGTGTATCCAACTCACTTGCTCATGAAGACCTGGGGCATTTTGAGGAAGCCCATCATTGGAATATCCAAGCCAAGTTTTATAATGAAAATTCCCACTAGTATATATGAAAGTGACAAACTAGGAGACTCTCTATTATGAAGATCAAGGTACTACTTTGAAGGAAAAGTGTCGAAAAAGGATAGTAACATTGCTCCTTCTCTCTTTTTCTCTCATTTTTAGGGCCTTCTCTCCCTCTTTTTTATGCCCTCTTTTTTTCGTCCGGAGTTTCATCCCGACTTGTGGGGGAATCATAGTCTCCATCATCCTTTCCTCACATGGGACAATGCTCTAATAATGAAGATCATCACACTTTTATTTACTTACAACTCAAGAATTAGAAATCAATGCTTCAAACAAAATATGACACTATGTGAATTCCTCCGGCGGTGTACCGGGATGTGCAATGAATCAAGTGTGACTTGTATGAAAGAATTATGAAAGGATGAAAGGTGGGTTTGCCAGAAATACGATGTCAACTACATGATCATGCAAAGTGACAATGATGAAGCGTTTCGTAATAAACGGAACAATGAAAAGTTGCATGGCAATATATCTCGGAATGGCTATGGAAATGCCATAGTAGGTAGGTATGGTGGCTGTTTGGAGGAAGGTATATGGTGGGTGTATGGTACTGTCGAAAGTTGTGAGATACTAGAGAGACTAGCAATGGTGGAAGGGTGAGAGTGCGTATAATCCATGGACTCAACATTAGTCATAAAGAACTCACGTACTTATTGCAAAAATCTATAAGTCATCAAAAACAAGCACTTCGCGCATGCTCCGAGGGGAAGTGTTGTAGGAGTTAACCATCAAGCGATCCCGACCTCCACATAAAGGATGACAATCAACAATTAAATCATGTTCCGACTTCATCACATAATGGTTCACCATACGTGCATGCTATGGGAATCGCCAAACTTTAACACAAGTTTATCTCAAATTCATAACTACTCCACTAGCATGACTCTCATATCACCAACTTCATATCTCAAAACAATCATAAAGAATCAAACTTCTCATAGTATTCAATGCACTTTATATGAAAGTTTTTATTATATCCATCATGGATGCCCATCATATTAGGACTAGTTTTGTAATGCAAGAAAATTACCATGTTGTTCTAAAAGACTGTCAAAATAATATAAGCGAAGCATGAGAATTCAATAAGTTCTATAAAATGAAGCCACCGCCGTGCTCTAAAAAGATATAAGTGAAGTACTAGAGCAATATTGCCTAGCTCAAAAGATATAAGTGATGAACATAGAGTATGCTAATAAATCACGATTCATGTGTGTCTCTCCCAAAATGTGTGTACAGTAAGGATTATTGGGGTAAAATAAAAATCAATGACTCAAATCATACAAGACTTTCCAAGCAAAACACATATCATGTGGTGAATAAAAATATAGCCTCAAGTAAAGTTACCAATAGACAAAGACGAAAGAGGGGATGCCTTCTGGGGCATCCCCAAGATTAGGCTTTTGGTTGTCCTTCAATATTACCTTGGGGTGCCTTGGGCATCCCCAAGATTAGGCTCTTGCCACTCCTTATTCCATAGTCCATCAAATCCTTACCCAATACTTCACAACGCAAAACTCGACAGAAAATCTCATGAGCTCCGTTAGTATAAGAAATAGATCACCACTTTATGGTACTATTGAAAACTCATTCTTTATTTATATTGGTGTAATATCTACTATATTACAACTTTTCCATGTTTCATACCCCCCGATACTACCCATAGAATCATCAAAATAAGCAAACAACATGCGAAAAACAGAATATGTAAAAACGGAACAGTCTGTAGTAATTTGTAACTCTCGAATACTTATGTAACTCCACAAATCCATACAAATTCGGAAACCCTGAGAAATTGGTGTACCAATCCAGAGCCAAAAGAATCAGATCAAAATCACGTTTCTGTGAATTTTCAACACTAATTTACTATGCACAAAAGTTTCTGATTTTCAGCAGGATCAACACAACTATCACCGTAAGTTATTCTAAAGGATCAACTTGGCACAAACACTAATTAAAACATAAAACCACATCTAACCAGAGGCTAGATGTATTATTTATTAGTAAAAATGAACAAAAATCAAAGAACAAAAATAAAATTGGGTTGCCTTCCAACAAGCGCTATCGTTTAATGCCCTTAGCTAGGCATGAAAACACGAATAGATCGAAGCATTATCATCTTTGGTATGCAATCCTTAACTGTTTCTCATAATAGATTCATATGGCAATTTAATTTTCTTCCTAGGAAAGTGTTCCCTGCCTTTCCTTAATGGAAATTGGAATCTAATGTTTCCTTCTTTCATATCAATAATTGCACTAACCGTTCTAAGGAAAGGTCTACCAAGAATAATAGGACATGTATGATTGCAATCTATATCAAGAACAATGAAATCTACGGGCACATAATTCCTATTTGCAACAATAAAAACATCATTAATCCTTCCCATAGGTTTCTTAATAGTGGAATCTGCAAGATGCAAATTTAAAGTACAATCATCAAACTCACGGAAACCTAACACATCACACAAACTTTTTGGAATTGTGGAAATACTAGCACCCAAATCACACAAAGCATAGCATTCATAATCTTTAATCTTAATCTTAATAGTAGGTTCCCACTCATCATAAAGTTTTCTAGGGATAGAAACTTCTAATTCAAGCTTTTCTTCAAAATATTTCATCATAACATCAACGATATGTTTAGTAAAAGCTTTGTTTTGATTATAAGCACGAGGAGAATTTAACACAGTTTGCAACAAGGAAATACAATCTACTAAAGAACAATTATCATAATTAAATTCCTTGAAATCCAAAAGAGTGGCTTCATTCCTACTTAAAGTCTTGACCTCTCCAATCCCACTTTTATCAATTTTTGCATCTAGATCTAAAAACTCTGAATCATTGGGACGCCTTTTAACTAAAGGTGATTCATCTCCAGTCCCATCTTTATCAAGATTCATATTGGAAAACAAAGATTTAATAGGAGTCACATCAATCACTTTTAGATCTTCATCATTATTTTCAGCTTTCGGTTTAGCGGCCATTTTATTTACTAAGGTAGCTTGTTTATCAGAAATTTGGCCTACTAAGTTTTCAAGACGAGCAAACTGAGATTTCAAACCATAAAATTGTTTAGACATATCATCAAGATCTTTATTCATTTACTCCATAAAACCTTTTTGTCCTTTAAGCTCGTTTTTGAAGAAATTATTATGCTCAAATTGTAAACAGGAACACCAACACTCTAGCACACAAGAAGCAAACGAAAAGGACGAACGGAAGAGGGGCGAAGAAAAGGCAAAGGTTTTCGAAAATCATTTTAGAAGTGGGGGAGAGGAAAACGAGAGGCGAATGGCGAATATTGTAATGCAAGGCAGAAGAGTTTATGATGGGTACTTGGTATGGCTTGACTTGACGTAGATCTCCCCGGCAACGGTACCAAAATTGGCAAGTAGACGGGAGTCGAATCTTGACTTGACTTGGCATAAATCTCCCTGGCAATGGCGCCATAAATTGGCAAGATGACGGGAGACAAATCTTGACTTGTCCTAGCATAAATCTCCCTGGGAACGGTGCCAAAAATCCTTCTTGCTACCTCTTGAGCTTGCGTTGGTTTTTCCATTGAAGAGGAAAGGGTGATGCACCAAAGTAGCGTAAGTATTTCCCTCAGTTTGAGAACCAAGGTATCAATCCAATAGGATTCAATGCACAAGTCACCAAATACCTGCACAAACAATCAACAACTTCCACCCAACGCTATAAACGGGTTGTCCAACCCTTCACGGCCACTTGCAAAAGTGAGATCTGATAGAGATAGATAAACAGTAAAGTAAATATTTTTGGTATTTTTGGTTTATAGATTGGAAAATAAAAGATTGCAAAATAGTAGATTCGAAACTAGTATGATGTAAAAGAGATTCAAGATAATGGAAAAGAGACCCACGGGCCATAGGTTTCACTAGTGGCTTCTCTCAAGATAGCAAATATTATGGTGGTGAACAAATTATTGCCAAGCAATTGATAGAAAAGTGCAAAGTTATGACGATATCTAAGGCAATGATCATGAACAAAGGCATCACGTCCGTGTCAAGTAGACCGAATCGATTCTGCATCTACTACTATTACTCCACACATCGACTGACTCCTACCTGCATCTACAGTATTAAGTTCATAAAGAACAGAGTAACGCATTAAGTAAGATGACATGATGTACAGGAATTAACTCAAGCAATATGATGAAAACCCCATATTTTTATCCTCGATGGAAACAATACAATACGTGCCTTAGTTCCCCTATTGTTACTGGGAAAGGACACTGCAAGATTGAACCCAGAGCTCAGTACTTCTCCTATTGCAAGAAAGATCATTCTAGTCGGCCAAACTAAACCAATAATTCGAAGAGACTTGCAAATATATCAAATCATGCATATAACACTACTAGGGAAAAGCCTATACACAGAATCTTACCAGCAGCGCTCCCCAAAATACCAGGCTACTGCTATTTAGCAGCAGCGCGTGTTAGCAAAACGCGCTGCTGACAGGAAAATAGCAGTAGCGCGTCCACCGCAAACCACGCTACTGCTATAATTGCCATGAC
>NW_021261657.1:0-1356 GCF_002162155.2 Triticum dicoccoides
TATGCAGCAAAGGTGACCTTGTCAGCCTCCGCTACCAGCGCGGAACGCAGTTTGTGAGAAATACTGCGAAGCCAGTCATCAGCGTCGAGAGGCTCGACGGAGTGGTGGAACGTGGGTGGATGTAATTTGATAAAATCACTGAGTGACACCACGTTAGTCCTCTGATGGTGTGCTGTGTTCTGTTCAATACGCTCCAACAAACGGTTGGTCTCCCGCTTGTTTCTCTCAGCTTCCATCATAACCTCGGCTAGTGAAGGAGGATGAGGCAGATTTGCATCCCTGGCTTCACTGCCTTCGGCCTGCTCTTGAGAAGCAGGGTTAGCGCGCGTGTTGACCATCCTAGGAAAACAAGACAATGATTTAGTCAGGATGATAAAATTCCGACATAGGGTAGAAATGTAAGGAATAACTCGAAATGCAAGATGATCATCCGTATGACATGGTAGATACAGAAACTGCTTCTTTTATTCCATCGTCATACACACCATATAGGGTTTAGTACAAGACCAAACAAAGTACTATTACGGTGAAAGAGGATTACATCTCATCGGAGGCATTCCAAGCTCCTATACATTATTTTTCTACACCTCCGGAAGGAGTACAAACTAGGTCATATCCCACGAGTCACGCGGGACGATAGACGACACAGCTAGTGCGAACTAGTGATACTACCACTAACTCAGACCGATCCGTAGTAGTCCTCGTAAAAGTCACCTCCATAGCCTGGGAGCTCAACATGATCATCCGGAAACAGACGATCTCGCGGAGCTTGTGGACCATAGGGGCTAGGATGAGGCCTTGGACCAACAAACGGTGGCCTGCGGGGACCGCGAGGTGGGGTGATGCCTCCTACATCACGCCAAACCATCACGTCTGGCAGAGCGGATCTCACAGGATAGAGATTGCGCATATCTGAATATCCAGCTTGCACCGCCGGTGCGAACCGAGTCAAAGTGGCCCAGTGGTCAGCACGGGTATTGAAGAGCTCTAACCTCAAGGCCCGATTTTCACGGTCCTTATCCTCGAGCATCTCGGCAGTGGTGCGAGTCCGTGAATCCTCCTGGGTGGGGTCAGCATAGATAGCCTGGAGATACCCTTGTGCTCCCGGAAGTGATCCTGGCATATACCGGAAATCAGAGTCCCGAAATATACCAGATCTGACTCGCATAATGGTCATCATAGAGTAGGCGGCGTCCTGCACAGCCATCTCAATGGTAACCCCGAGTCCATAAGAGCAGTGAAGAGGCTCGGTGGATCCAGGATAAGATGGAAATATCCTGACAGTGCAGAGATACTGGCTTTGATTAAAGTCTCGGAATTGCTCTTCGACCGTGTACTCAGGATACCAGCGGTATC
>NW_021261658.1:0-1889 GCF_002162155.2 Triticum dicoccoides
GAAACCCGAAGGTGGAAGAGGATGGTACAACGCGAATGGAATCATCATCACTCACGGGACTCCCATGGTCGCGAAGGTGCTGCTTGAGCTGATTTTTGGAGATGATGAGGCACTTCTGAACATCATGATTTTGCTGACAGTTAAAAGTGATAGCCTTCGTAATAGTAGACTGAGCCTGGCCCAAGAATGAGGCAAGACGTCCACGAGGCGCGGTCGACGAGGAAGGCACGGAGGAACCCGTGGGCTGAGACCCACCCGCAGACTTCCAAGGCTGATGTGGTGCAGCAGATGGTGTAGGAGCTGCCATGCGCATATGAGTAAGAGGTTTCCAAATGGAATGCACAACCATCTTTGTGACCTCAAAAGGAGCAGTGTGATCAATCAACGCCTGAATGATGGGAGCATGAGGGAATTGGCGCATCAAAAGAAAGATGGATACACGGATCTCAAGCCAAAACTAATTGGCTGTGTCAAGGGGCTCGGTAGGCTTGTCATGCATACAAACCATCAAGTAAATGCAGTAGTTGCGAGCCCTTGAGTGATCTCCCTTCTTAGGATAGAGAGTGCGAAGCACACACTGATAGACAATGTAGTAAGGAGACTTGAAGATGGATACATCATTGGGTGGATACCCACGTTCTTCCGTAGTGAGCTGAGTGATAGGCTTAACAAGAGGCATGCAATCATCCATCCCTTTGGGTTTATGCAGCGGATCCAGACTGTGGATTTTATGTCCAACGCCGGAGAGGCCCAAAATCTGAACAAAACGCTCATAGGTGATCCTTAGCATAGTATCATCGGTCATCCAGGTGAGAGTGTTGTTTGGGCCAAAGAAGCAGGTAGCATAGAACTGAAGGATGGTAGCTTCATTTCAATCACACCTAAAGGTCATCGCTAGACCAAGAGTCATATCATCAATGATCTTGACAGTGTTGTCAGGGAACATGGCAGGTTGATCACACAAGAATTAAAGATCCAAGTATTTGTGAGGAGCAAGTCCACAACCACGGACGAAGCTAGAGTAGAGATCCTGCTACATGTGAGTATGGAACCAAGGATCCTCACGTCAACCACCATCTCATACTGGTAAATATCCCGTCGAAACTCAAGGTATGGACCAGCCCCCACGGTCGTAAAATCTTGAGTGGGGCGATCCCCGCTGATAGGTATCTCCATGGAGGTGTGGCGACCATGGACAACAGGGACAGTAGATCCCCGGACCTGAGGCACGGGCATCGTTCGGGTGCCCTGTTTTGACTGTCCAACGAAGCTCCTAGGGGCAATGTCTTCCTCTTCCTCCCCAACGTAGTCCTCATCATCCGGATCAAAGGCCGACGGTCTCGGTGATGGTGCCCGATGCTTCTTGTTAGGACTGGTGGTGGTATTCTTCTTCTTAGGTCGAGCATGTTCCTCGGAGTTGGTGGAACCTTGCTGGCGATCAACTGAAACTGATACACGATAGGGATAACGATGAGAAGCAGTCAAAAAGGTATGAACAAGGATAAAGCAATTTAAATAGTGTGGATGTGAACGTTTTCGAACATGACTGTAGGAGAAGTCGAAGTGGTAGATCAAAATATCGACATGCCCGTGGTTAAGTTGTTTAGCCAAGTACATAGAGAGGAATTTAGGCTAGGCAAGTGACATCAAATCTCTAGAGAGAGATATATCAACATAATCATGAGATATTACTGAAAACCTAGAATGGTTGAGCCAAACAAAGAAGTAGGCAATAATAGATAGCAGCCATACCCTAGAAAGAAGGAGGAGGGCCGCATTGTCTGGTACGCGCCATGAAGAACTCCGTTGGCCGAACCTCGAGTCAACACCCAAACCGGCCCTTCCCGAGTGATTCACACTGCAACCCGGGAAATGGATTGGGTGGAAGC
>NW_021261659.1:0-994 GCF_002162155.2 Triticum dicoccoides
TTCCTACGCGCACACAGGATCATGTGATGCATAGCAACGAGAGGAGAGTGTTGTCTACGTACCCTACGCAGACCGACTGCGGAAGCGATGACACGACGTAGAGGAAGTAGTCGTACGTCTTCACGATCCAACCGATCAAGCACCGAAACTACGGCACCTCCGAGTTCGAGCACACGTTCAGCTCGATGACGATCCCCGGACTCCGATCCAGCAAAGTGTCGGGGAAGAGTTCTGTCAGCACGACGGCGTGGTGACGATCTTGATGAACTACAGCAGCAGGGCTTTGCCTAAACTCCGCTACAGTATTATCGAGGAATATGGTGGCAGGGGGCACCGCACACGGCTAAGGAATCGATCACGAGGATCAACTTGTGTCAACTTGTGTGTTTAGAGGTGCCCCTGCCTCCGTATATAAAGGAGTAGAGGGGGGGAGGCTGGCCGGCCATAGAGGGAGGCGCAGGAGAGTCCTACTCCCTCTGGGAGTAGGATTCCTCCTCCAATCCTAGTCCAACTAGGATTCCTCAGAGGGGAAGGGAGAGAGGGGGGGCGGCCACCTTCTCCTAGTCCTAATAGGACTAGGGGAGGGGGAAGAGGCGCAGCCACCTTGGGCTGCCCCTTTCTCCTTTCCACTAAGGCCCATGAAGGCCCATATGGCTCCCGGGGGGTTCCGGTAACCTCCCGGTAACCCGGTAAAATCCCGATTTCACCCGGAACACTTCCGATGTCCAAACATAGGCTTCCAATATATCAATCTTTACGTCTCGACCATTTCGAGACTCCTCGTCATGTCCGTGATCACATCCGGGACTCCGAACAACCTTCGGTACATCAAAATGCATAAACTCATAATATAACTGTCATCGTAACCTTAAGCGTGCGGACCCTACGGGTTCGAGAACAATGTAGACATGACCGAGACATGTCTCTGGTCAATAACCAATAGCGGGACCTGGATGCCCATATTGGCTCCTACATATTCTACGAAGATCTTTAT
>NW_021261660.1:0-1889 GCF_002162155.2 Triticum dicoccoides
GAAACCCGAAGGTGGAAGAGGATGGTACAACGCGAATGGAATCATCATCACTCACGGGACTCCCATGGTCGCGAAGGTGCTGCTTGAGCTGATTTTTGGAGATGATGAGGCACTTCTGAACATCATGATTTTGCTGACAGTTAAAAGTGATAGCCTTCGTAATAGTAGACTGAGCCTGGCCCAAGAATGAGGCAAGACGTCCACGAGGCGCGGTCGACGAGGAAGGCACGGAGGAACCCGTGGGCTGAGACCCACCCGCAGACTTCCAAGGCTGATGTGGTGCAGCAGATGGTGTAGGAGCTGCCATGCGCATATGAGTAAGAGGTTTCCAAATGGAATGCACAACCATCTTTGTGACCTCAAAAGGAGCAGTGTGATCAATCAACGCCTGAATGATGGGAGCATGAGGGAATTGGCGCATCAAAAGAAAGATGGATACACGGATCTCAAGCCAAAACTAATTGGCTGTGTCAAGGGGCTCGGTAGGCTTGTCATGCATACAAACCATCAAGTAAATGCAGTAGTTGCGAGCCCTTGAGTGATCTCCCTTCTTAGGATAGAGAGTGCGAAGCACACACTGATAGACAATGTAGTAAGGAGACTTGAAGATGGATACATCATTGGGTGGATACCCACGTTCTTCCGTAGTGAGCTGAGTGATAGGCTTAACAAGAGGCATGCAATCATCCATCCCTTTGGGTTTATGCAGCGGATCCAGACTGTGGATTTTATGTCCAACGCCGGAGAGGCCCAAAATCTGAACAAAACGCTCATAGGTGATCCTTAGCATAGTATCATCGGTCATCCAGGTGAGAGTGTTGTTTGGGCCAAAGAAGCAGGTAGCATAGAACTGAAGGATGGTAGCTTCATTTCAATCACACCTAAAGGTCATCGCTAGACCAAGAGTCATATCATCAATGATCTTGACAGTGTTGTCAGGGAACATGGCAGGTTGATCACACAAGAATTAAAGATCCAAGTATTTGTGAGGAGCAAGTCCACAACCACGGACGAAGCTAGAGTAGAGATCCTGCTACATGTGAGTATGGAACCAAGGATCCTCACGTCAACCACCATCTCATACTGGTAAATATCCCGTCGAAACTCAAGGTATGGACCAGCCCCCACGGTCGTAAAATCTTGAGTGGGGCGATCCCCGCTGATAGGTATCTCCATGGAGGTGTGGCGACCATGGACAACAGGGACAGTAGATCCCCGGACCTGAGGCACGGGCATCGTTCGGGTGCCCTGTTTTGACTGTCCAACGAAGCTCCTAGGGGCAATGTCTTCCTCTTCCTCCCCAACGTAGTCCTCATCATCCGGATCAAAGGCCGACGGTCTCGGTGATGGTGCCCGATGCTTCTTGTTAGGACTGGTGGTGGTATTCTTCTTCTTAGGTCGAGCACGTTCCTCGGAGTTGGTGGAACCTTGCTGGTGATCAACTGAAACTGATACACGATAGGGATAACGATGAGAAGCAGTCAAAAAGGTATGAACAAGGATAAAGCAATTTAAATAGTGTGGATGTGAACGTTTTCGAACATGACTGTAGGAGAAGTCGAAGTGGTAGATCAAAATATCGACATGCCCGTGGTTAAGTTGTTTAGCCAAGTACATAGAGAGGAATTTAGGCTAGGCAAGTGACATCAAATCTCTAGAGAGAGATATATCAACATAATCATGAGATATTACTGAAAACCTAGAATGGTTGAGCCAAACAAAGAAGTAGGCAATAATAGATAGCAGCCATACCCTAGAAAGAAGGAGGAGGGCCGCATTGTCTGGTACGCGCCATGAAGAACTCCGTTGGCCGAACCTCGAGTCAACACCCAAACCGGCCCTTCCCGAGTGATTCACACTGCAACCCGGGAAATGGATTGGGTGGAAGC
>NW_021261661.1:0-1144 GCF_002162155.2 Triticum dicoccoides
GCTTGCATAGGTACCACATCACAATCAACATAATCAGCATATGTAGAGATACTAAAATGCACACGAACAGTACGTGTTACCTTAACCTTGCCGCTGTTGTTGAACCATTGGATGTAGTAAGGATGTGGATGTGGTCTTGTGGTGAGAGAAAGCTTCTCCACCATCTCCATGCTAGCCAAGTTGTTGCAGCTCCCTCCGTCTATTATGACGCGCACAGAACGTTCCTTCACAACTCCCTTGGTATGGAACAAATTGTGCCTCTGATTTTGCTCAGCTTGTGTGACCTGCACACACAAAACACGTTGAGCAACTAAACATTCATACCTGTCAGCGTCTTCAGGAGCCATGTATTGCGTCTCATGATCAGAATCATCTCCACCATGTTCTTCACGTGTAATAAGAGCCAAAGTCTCCTCATCATAGTCACTAGCGGACTCATATCCACCATCCGCGGTAGCAATCATCACACGCGGAGATTTGCATTCTCTCGCATAATGACCTCCTCCCTTACAACGACGACAAATAATATCACTTGTGTGCCCTGTTGATGCCATGGAAGAAGAAGAACGCTGTGCAGGCCCCGCAGGTGCGCTCTTGGCAGATAATGGTGGTTGTGCCTGTTTTCTTGTATCATGGCTGGAGGTGGCACCAGATGGAGGTGCTGGTGCAGTTGAAGTAGAAGATGCACGTGGTGTCCATGATGAAGGTCGGCCTGCAGAAAACTTAGTTCGCCCCAATGCTTGTCGATCCTGCACTTCACGTTCAGCTTTACAAGCAAGATGGAATAAACGAGTGATATTAGTATACTCCTTATAGTCTAGAATGGTCTGAATCTCTCTATTTAATCCACCTAGAAAACGTGCAAGCATAGCTTCATTCTCCTCAACAATACCACATCTAATCATGCCAGTTTGTAATTCCTGATAATATTCTTCTACAGAATTTTTCCCTT
Source organism: Triticum dicoccoides (assembly GCF_002162155.2). Taxonomy (NCBI): domain Eukaryota; kingdom Viridiplantae; phylum Streptophyta; class Magnoliopsida; order Poales; family Poaceae; genus Triticum; species Triticum dicoccoides. The sequence goes on from NW_021261661.1 coordinate 953, forward strand.
GTCTTAAACGCTGCAATTTTTGAAGCAATTCACGTTGATAATATGGTGGAACCCAACGCGTACGCATAGCAGTTTTCAAAGCAGCCCAAGTAGTTGGAATAGGATATAATCTACAATGTTCAGACCACCATACACATGCAAAACTAGTGAAAGCACAAACGGCAGCAGCAACTCGTCTCTCCTCAGGATATT
>NW_021261662.1:0-969 GCF_002162155.2 Triticum dicoccoides
GTTTTGCATGTGTATGGTGGTCTGAACATTGTAGATTATATCCTATTCCAACTACTTGGGCTGCTTTGAAAACTGCTATGCGTACGCGTTGGGTTCCACCATATTATCAACGTGAATTGCTTCAAAAATTGCAGCGTTTAAGACAAGGGAAAAATTCTGTAGAAGAATATTATCAGGAATTACAAACTGGCATGATTAGATGTGGTATTGTTGAGGAGAATGAAGCTATGCTTGCACGTTTTCTGGGTGGATTAAATAGAGAGATTCAGACCATTCTAGACTATAAGGAGTATACTAATATCACTCGTTTATTCCATCTTGCTTGTAAAGCTGAACGTGAAGTGCAGGATCGACAAGCATTGGGGCGAACTAACTTTTCTGCAGGCCGACCTTCATCATGGACACCACGTGCATCTTCTACTTCAACTGCACCAGCAGCTCCATCCGGTGCCACCTCCAGCCGTGATACAAGAAAACAGGCACAACCACCATTATCTTCCAAGAGCGCACCTGCGAGTCCTGCACAGCGTTCTTCTTCTTCCATGGCATCAACAGGGCACACAAGTGATATTATTTGTCGTCGTTGTAAGGGAGGAGGTCATTATGCGAGGGAATGCAAATCTCCGCGTGTGATGATTGCTACCGCGGATGGTGGATATGAGTCCGCTAGTGACTATGATGAGGAGACATTGGCTCTTATTACACGTGAAGAACATGGTGGAGATGATTCTGATCATGAGACGCAATACATGGCTCCTGAAGACGCTGACAGGTATGAATGTTTAGTTGCTCAACGTGTTTTGAGTGTGCAGGTCACACAAGCTGAGCAAAATCAGAGGCACAATTTGTTCCATACCAAGGGAGTTGTGAAGGAACGTTCTGTGCGCGTCATAATAGACGGAGGGAGCTGCAACAACTTGGCTAGCATGGAGATGGTGGAGAAGCTTTCTCTCACCACAAGACCACATC